>NC_135812.1:37576904-37732161 GCF_964213995.1 Mustelus asterias | reverse complement strand
GGGTTCGGTAACGGTAAATCGCCTCCACTCTCTCGCTGCTGCAATCCGCCATTTCCCCGGTTACCACGGCAACGGAGAAAGGGCGGGGCTGCGGTTCCCATAGCGACGGACTAGGCCTCCGGCCTGCTGGCGGTGGGACAGACACTCTTCTGGCCGCTGGGGATAGTCCACGGAGCCGTTCATAACGATTGCCATCCTGCTCCCCAGCCTCGGTGGGCCCGACTCCAGGCAGCAGTGCAGCAACACTGAGGCTGGCACTCCATCTCCTAAAGCTTTCTGATCAGAAACAACCCCGTCTGGTAACTGGGGACACTGCTGAATTCTTGCTGCACAATTGCTCAGCTTTCTTCTCCTTAGGCTCCTCTTGTATCGATCCTCAACCCATACAAAATCATCTAAACCAGACCCCCTTCTTGGAGGGACTCATGCAGTAAACAACCCAAGGATAAAGTAAAGAATTATCCCATTAAGTGAGCCCAAAGATGTGCGGGTTCGGTTGGTTATGCTAAATTGATCCTCTTGTCAGGGGATTAGCGGGGTAAATATGTGGGGTTGCAGGAATAGGGCCTGGATGGGATTGTGGACGGTGCAGAATCGATGGGCCAAATGGCCTCCTTCTGCACTGTAGGGATTCTATGATTCTATTCTATTTTCTGTATTGTCCAAGCGGTGCCCAGTAATCTTGGATGACCTTGAATACCAGTGGACTCTACATGCCATTCGGCAGGCTATCTCAATACAGCATTTAGTATTTACAGCCTAACTCTTTTCATTACTTCTCAAGAGTCTCCCAATTGCATCTAACTCTATCAGCATAACATCCTATACTTTTGCTATTATCAAGCTACCTCTAAAAAGCACTTTTGCTCGTCACCTTAACGACTTCATTGGTAGCAAGCTCGACATTTTTCATTATACTCTCTGGCCAAAGGAGTTGCTCCTGAATTCTTTACTGATTTCTTACTCTGTCAGCCTCCATCTTGTGAGATGATAGTTTGGACCTTGGTGCATGGTTACTCCATGCTAAACATCGCCTGATGTGGCTCAGGAGTCCCAGTCTGGTGCAGCAGTCTCTGAGGCATGCTACAGCGCTCACTGGCCTAGGATTCAACAATTTCCAAGAAACTGGAAATTGTTGAAATGACATCGGGCATCAGAAGAATCATGAACGTAGATGGGAAGAGACTGGACAAGGGGAAAAGAAATAGAGTGAAGAAATAAGTTCAGTGAGGCAAGAACAGGATGAAACAGTGCTGTCAGGATTTTTTACACGGAGTAGTGGGTGTCTGGAACTCGTTGCCGGGGGAGGTAGTGGAAGCGGATACGGTAGTGACTTTTAAGGGCGTCTTGACAAGTACATGAATAGGATGGGAATAGAGGGATATGGTCCTCGGAGGGTAGCGGATTTTAGTTAAGTCGGGCAGGATGGTTGGTGCAGGCTTGGAGGGCCGAAGGCCCTGTGCTGTAATTTTCTTTGTTCTTTGAAACAGAGTGACATTTTTCTCCTTATGTCTTTCAGCCCCACACATGTTGCCACTTTTGTTCCAATGGGCCCTCCTTCTTAATATACTTATAAAACACATTGGGATTTTTCTTTATTTTGCCCGCCAGTGTTTTTTCATACCCCTTCATCGTTATCCTAATTTCTTTTTAAATACCCCCTACCCTTTCTATACTCAAGGGCATCCACTGATTTGAACCCCCTAAATCTGCCATAATCCTTTTTTTTCCTTATCCAATGCTGTATAACCCTTGACATTCAGGATTCTCTGAACTTTTTAAAATTAATTCGTGGGACATCGGTGTCGCTGGCTGACCAGCATTTATTGCCCATCCTTAGTTGTCCTTGACAAGGTGGTGGTGAGCTGCCTTCTTGAATCGCTGCAGTCCATGTGCTGTGGGTTGACCCACAATGCCGTAAGGGAGGGAATTCCAGGATTTTGACCCAGTGACTGTGAAGGAATGGCGATATATTTCCAAGTCAGAACCATGAGTGGCTTGGAGGAAAACTTCCAGGTGGTGGAGTTCCCATGTATTTGCTGCCCTTGTCCTTTTTTAGGTAGAAGTGGTCGTGGGTTTGAAAGGTGCTGTCTAAGGATCTTTGGTGAATTGCTGCAGTGCATCTTGTCAATAGTAGCAGCAGTGTGTATTGAGTGTCAGTGGTGGAGGGAGTGGATGTTTGTTGGAGCTGCACATTCAGGCAAGTGGGGAGTATTCCATCACACTCCTGGCTTGTGCCTTGTAGATAGGATTTGGGGATTCAGGAGGTGAGTTACTCGCCACAGAATTTCTAGCCTCTGACCTGCTCTTGTAGCCACTGTGTTTATTTGGTGAGTCCAGTTGAGTTTCTGGTCAATGGTAACCCCAAAGATGTTGAGAGTGGGGGATTCCGTGATGGTAACACCACTGAACGTCAAGGAACAGTAGTTAGAGTGTCTCTTATTGGTGATGGTCATTGCCTGGCATTGGTGTGGCACGAATGTTATGCCACTTGTCAGCCCAAGCCTAGATATCACTTTGGGACCAGTGACCATAATTCTATTAGCTTTAAGATAGCTATGGAGAATGATAGGTCTAGCCCAAAAGTTAAAATTCTAAATTGGGGCAAGGCCAATTTTGATGGTATCAGGTAGGAACTTTCAAAAGTTAATTGGAGGAGTCTGTGGGAAGGCAGAGGGATGTCTGGTAAGTAGGAGGCTTTCAAAAGTGTGTTAGGGAGGAAATTGCGGGTCCCCTAGCAGAGATATTTGAATCATCGATAGGGTAAGCACGTTCCTCTTAGAGTGAAAGGCAAGGCTGGCAGAAGTAGGGAATCCTGGATGACTCTGGATATTGAGGCCCTGGTCAAGAAAAGGAGGCACATGACATGCATAGGCAGCTGGGATCAAGTGAATCCCTTGAAGAGTATAGGGGGTGTAGGAGTAGAGTTAAGAGAGAAATCAGGAGGGCAAAAAGGGGACACGAGATTGTTTTGGCAGATAAGACAAAGGAGAAGCCAAAGAGCTTCTACAAATACATAAAGGGCAAAAGAGCAACAAGGGAGAGAGTAGGGCCTCTTAAGGATCAACAAGGTCATCTATGTGCGGATCCACAAGAGATGGGTGAGATCCGAAATGAATATTTCTCATCAGTATTTACTGTTGAGAAAAGCATGGATGTTAGGGAATTGGGGAAATAAATAGTGATATCTTGAGGAGTGTACATATTACAGAGGAGGTGGTGCTGGAAGTCTAAAGTGCATCAAGGTAGATAAATCCCCGGGACCTGATGAAGTGTATCCCAGGACATTCTGGGAGGAAATTGCGGGTCCCCTAGCAGAAATATTTGGATCATCGATAGTCACAGGTGAGGTGCCTGAAGATTGGAGGGTGGCAAATGTTGTGCCTTTGTTTAAAAAGGGCTGCAGGGAAAAGCCTTGGAACCGTAGGCCAGTGAGCCTCACATCTGTGGTGGATAAGCTGTTGGAAGGTATTTTGAGGGACAGGATCTACAGGCATTTAGAGACGCAAGGACTGATTAAGGACAGTTACCATGGCTTTGTGAGTGGAAAATCATGTCTCTCAAATTTGATATAGTTTTTTGAGGGGGTAACCAAGAAGGTAGATGAGGGCAGTGCAGTTGATGTTGTCTACGTGGATTTTGACAAGGCCTTTGACAAGGTACCGCATAGTAGGTTGTTGCATAAGGTTAAATCTCACAGGATCCAGGGTGAGGTAGCTAAATGAATACAAAATTGGCTTGATGACAGAAGCCAGAGGGTGATTGTAGAGGGTTGTTTTTCAAACTGAAGGTCTGTGACCAGTGGTGTGCCTCATGGATCAGTGCTGGGGCCACTGTTATTTGTCATTTATATTAATGATTTGGATGAGAATATAGGATACATGGTTCGTAAGTTTGCAGCTGATACCAAGATTGGTGGCATAGTGGACAGCGAAGAAAGTTATCTTGATCAATTGGGCCAGTGGGCTGATGAATGGCAGATGGAGTTTAATTTAGATAAATGCGAGGTGTGCATTTTGGTAGGTAAGGGCAGGACTTACTCAGTTAATGGTAGGGCGTTGGGGAGAGTTACAGAACAAAGAGACCTAGGGGTACAGATTCCTAGCTCCTCGAAAATGGAGTCACAGGTGGACAGAGTGATGAAGAAGGCATTCAGCATGCTTGGTTTCATTGGTCAGAACATTGAATACAGGAGTTGGGACGTCTTCTTGAAGTTGTACAAGACATTGGTAAGGCCACACTTGGAATACTGTGTACAGTTCTGGTCCCCCTATTATAGAAAGGATAGTATTAAACTAGAAAGAGTGCAGAGAAGATTTACTAGGATGCTACTGGGACTTGATGGTTTGAGTTATGAGAGGCTGGATAGACTAGAACTTTTTTCTCTGGAGCGTAGAAGGCTGAGGGGTGATTTTATAGCGGTCTATAAAATAATGAGAGGCATAGATCAGCTAGATAGTCAATATCTTTTCCCAAAGGTAGGGGAGTCTAAACCTAGAGGGCATATATTTAAGGTGAGAGGGGAGAGATACAAAAGTGTCCGGGGGGGGGGGGGGGGGGGGTGGTGTCTGGAACAAGCTGCTAGAGGTAGTAGTAGATAGAGGCAAGTACAATTTTGTCTTTTAAAAAGCAGTTGGACAGTTACATGAGAAAGATGGGTATAGAGGGATATGGGCCAAATGGGACTAACTTTGGGGTTTAATAAAAAGGGCGGCATGGACAAGTTGGGCCAAAGGGCCTGTTTCCATGCTGTAAACCTCTATGACTCTATTGTCCAGATATGTTGTTTGAACATGGGCAATGAAGCTCAGGCTAAAAGTTAGATGATGCCTTTTTCTGAGTGACTCTACTAAAGATCTCATGTCCTTGCATTAAACAAAAACAAATTCCACTGAGGAGGTCTGAATTTAATTCTTTGGCACCGTGAATTTTGATCACTTGTATGTAAGCAACATTCACGACTCCTCAGTATCTGAGGAGTCGCGAATGGTGCAGAACATTGTGCAATAATCGACGAATATCACCACTTCTGACCTCATGACGGAGGGAAGGTCCTTGATGAAGCAGCCAAAGATAGTTGGGCCTAGGACATTAGCCTGAAGGACTCCTGCAGAGATGTCCTGGAGCTGAGATGACTAACGCTCCACAACCACAACCATCTTCCTATGTACCAGGTATGACTCCAACCAGAGGAGTTTGCCCCCTGGAACCCATTGATTCCAGTTTTGCTCAGGCTCCTTGATGCCACACTCGGTCGAATGCGACCTTGATGTCAAGGGCTGTCACTTTCACCTCACCTCTGGAATTCAGCTCTTTCATCCATGTTTGAACCAAGGCTGTAATAAGGTCAGGAACTGAGTGACCCTGGCAAAACCCAAACTGGGCATCACTGAACATGTTATTGCTGAGCAGGTGCTGCTTGATAGCACTGTTGACTCCTTCCATCATTTTACTGATGATCGAGAGTAGACTGATTGGGTGGTAATTGGCTGGGTTGGATTTGTCCTGCTCTGTGCACAGGACATACCTGGGCAATTTTCCACATTATTGGGAAGATGCCAGTGTTGTAGCTGTACTGGAAGAGCTTGGCTAGGGGATCGGCAAATTCTGGGGCACAAAGTCTTCAGTACTATTGCCAGAATGCTATCAGGGCCCACTGCCTTTGCAACATCCAGTGCCTCCAACCATTTCTTGATATTGTGTGGAGTGAATTGAATTGGTTGGAGACTGGCATCTGAGATATTGGGGCCCACTGGAGGAGGCTGAGATGGATCATCCACACGCCACTTCTGGCTGAAGATTGCTGTGAATGCTTCAGCCTTATCTTGTTGGTCTCACCCTTTACCTTTATGGGAACATGTACTCTATTTCCTTTTTGAATGATGCCCACTGCTCTGATGTGGATTTTCCTACAGGTAGCTGCTCCCAGTCTACTTTGGCCAGATCCTGTCTTATCCTATTACATGATGTGGAGATGCTGGCATTGGACTGGGGTAAGTACTGTAAGAAGTCTCACAACACCAGGTTAAAGGCCAACAGGTTTATTTGGTAGCACAAGCTTTCGGAGCGTTGCTTCTTCTTCAGATGAATGAGTTGTGTTCACAAACAGGGCATATATAGACACAAACTCAATTTACAAGATAATGGTTGGAATGCGAGTCTTTACAGGTAATCAAGTCTTAAAGGTACAATACACATCTCTTTAACCTGTGCTTAATCCTCCCTCCACTCACATTGTCTGTACCTTTAAGACTTGATTATCTGTAAAGACTTGCATTCCAACCATTATCTTGTAAATTGAGTTTGTCTATATATGCCGTTTGTGAACACTACTCCTACTCACCTGAAGGAGTGACACTCCGAAAGCTTGTGCTAACAAATAAACCTGGTGTTGTGAGACTTCTTACTGTGCTTATGCTATTACAATCCACCTTCCCCAATTCAGAAATCTTATTTCCAGTCCATCTTTGTCCTTTTCCATAACTACCTTAAATTTTATCTAGTTATGGTCACTATCACCCAAATGCTCCCCCACTGACACCTCTACTATCTGCCTGACTTAATTCCCTAAGACTAGATCCAGAACTGCCCCCTCTCTTGTACTGGATCAGGAACCTCTCCTGGATGCGCTTTAAGTGTTCTGCTCCCTCTAGGCCTTTCATACTTTGACTATCTCAATTAATATTGAGGAAGTTGAAGTCCCCTACTATTATTAGCCTATTATTTTTACACTTCTCTGAGAGGGGGGATCGGGATATTGAATATGATCAGCCATGATCAAAATGAATGGCAGAGCAGACTCGAAAGGTCCCTTTTGCCCCCAACTCTCCCTCTCCCCTTTTTTGACAGCAAAAAGGCCATCACATTTCTACCTCTCAATTTTGAGGAAGTCATATTGAATTCAAAATGTTCATTCTTACTGTCTCCACAGATGCTTCTGGACCTGAGAAGTTCTTCCAACACTTTCTGTTTTGATTTTAGATTCACACTTTTGATTGTATTTTACTGATAAATTTGCAATTTGTTGTTCTTGGTCAAGTTGCTGTCATTCCATATTATGGAATTATTAATGGCTATTAATATAATATCCACAAATGAAAATATCTGCTGTACCTATCAAGTTCCTTTATAATCTTAGACTTCTAACACATTAACTTTAATTTAGCAAGAAGTAGATGAGCTTATTCCTCAGACTTCACATCTATCATTTGCCATTTACAGGCCCATTCTGGAAGTTAATATTTTCTTGTATTTTGTCAGTCCCCATTAGTATAAACTAAACCCTCAACTTGGTGAAAAGCATTTATGTATATTAATAAACATGGGTTTAAGCGCTGGTCCCAGTGGAATACAAATTCCCGTTCTGCCATTCTGAAACATGAGCCTCTAATTCCACTTTGGTCAAGAGTCCACACTCACCGTTTGAAATCCCAGGTATAGTGCACCTTCCGCATTAACCTTGCCTATTTGTTTTGTGGGGAAGAGGGGAGAGCATGGGTGGGCTTTATTAAACTACAAATATGCCAGGTATGTTATAGTCACCTGTAATATAAAAGGTCAAAATAAAAACATGTTATTTTCAATCAATTGCAATACTTTATTTTCACAAGCATTTTTAATAACAATCTAAATAGTCATTCAGGTTTTACAATATGAAAGGCAACACTTAACCTCTGAGGTAAGAAAGTATTTTTTGACATTATGGTTTGCATCTTCAGTTATTTATCACTGAGGCACACACCAGTGATTTATACATTGTTTGCTTTTGTCTCAGTGTTCATGAATAAGAGGCAAATTTTACAGTCAATAACGCAGTGAAGGCAATAGAAAAGTATTAGCACCCATTCTAAGGTGCCCCAGTAAATATCAGAAAATAACTTTCACTAAGTGCTTTATCTTAAATGGAGCAGAGTATGCAAATGACCATAATACACAAATACTTTAAAAATACACACATGTGCTTATTCCGATTGCCAAGTCTGGTGCTTACCTTTTCAAATTTTTAAAAAGAAAATATCAACATGAAAAACATTAAAACCAAATGCATAACTGAAAATCTATTGTTTAAAACTTGGGCTGTGCAATAGAATCAAACTAGTCATTTTGTAAAATTGAGTGCTAGATAATTGATGTTGACGTAATGTCTGCCACTGTAACTAGAATGCAGTCTAGGCAATATTCCCCATCTGACGGTCAACATATACCTTCAAATCATGTTTCTTTGGAATGTCACACTGCTAAAGTGTGACAACTTATTAACATTTCTCTTCACTACCTCAACAAATTCATTTGAGCAGTAAAAGCCAGGAACAATATTTGCAATAAAGCTAACAAAGTTTTTTTAATTATGAAAGGAACTTATTTACATTTATGAACCATTTAAAGCACAAACTTCTAGTGACTGTATTGAATTAATTTTCAATATTGGCTGCTATGCACAGGTATGTAATACACTGTGTCCATGGACCTTCTTTATGCAATGCCTATTGCTTCACTGGTCCAATAATGATCAAGGCTTTTCACACAGCTAACTCACATTTAGAATCACTCCTACATCAGTATATTCTGAGACTGATTGAAGAAAATTGAGTTACAAATCAGAACTATCAGTATAAAACTCAAGGACATAAGTCCATTACAACACTGAAAATGAACTGCCTATTATATCCTAGGAAAATTCAATTAACTACCATTCAAATCTTATTATGAGAAAGTGTGAGCCTGTTCACATGTCCCAGAACATTCTGGCTGGTTTCCATTCCATTGCACAACACTCCTTGCACTCAAAGCAAACTTTTAATGTAATGTCCTGGACCAAAAACAAACAGTAGCAAAATGGAATTACAAAGAAAAATATTCAACATACAAATCGATTAGTCTATTTAGCTCTTTGTATTCAAAAAATATATCTCTTATGCATTTTACTTCAGAAATTACAATCTTTAATAGTTTTCACATTGTCCTGGCTTCATTTCCATGAAAAGCAAAATCTGTATCAGCAAGCTGGGTGTGTCCATACTATAATTAAGAAATCACTGCTCTTCAAAGACTCTGAAAGAGAACCCAGTGGTTGAAAGATCCGCTATGTACAGCAGCCATCTACTTTGAATCTTCACTGGGATGGAGATTGGGGTGGGCACACCATAATTGGCACTAAAAAGATCCATACTTTGCTTATTCATACAGAATATTTTTAATACTTTTTAATGTTGTCAAGATCCACAAAAAATTGATAAAGCTAAAACATACAAAGTATTCATAGGGGCCACAAGTAAAAATTAGGAAGTTAGGAGTAAGAAGTAGAATCAGGTGGAACTTTTTAACCCAAAGGGTAATGTAGATCTAAAATATTACACAAGGACAAGATATTGAAGCATAAAATACAAAAGCTATACAAAATGCAGCCAGATCCACTTTTGGACAGGAGAGATTGGAGGTACTTTTAACTTGCACTGCTCTGAAAAACAAGTGATAGCAGATATGCTGCCCATTTTACATTCTACCTCATTTACTTTTCAATCAACTTCAGTAGAAATGAAACATTGGGCAGGTTTAAAATGGCTGCCAATTCACTATTACCTGCTTTTCATATGGCGAATAAAGTTATAATGACCTAATTGGAGACAGTGAGAAGATTTGTAGATGGACAGATGTATAAAAGAGGGGAGAGCCATGCACACCAAACAGAAAAGTTGAAAACAAAATGAGGACAACAGCAAGTGGGGATTGGAAATTAAGTACCAAACTCAAACAACATTGATATACACCTAGGCCAGGCAGCAAGCATAGATCATGAGTAAGGATTTGACGGGGGGACACCACAAGAACACACGTTTTGGGCCATTTGTGAAGGGCTGAAAGAGTGGATGCTTAGGCAGGAGCACTGTGTCCTGGGAGAAACTTCCATTAAGACGGGCAGGCTCCAAGGATAATGGGGATAAGAAGAAAATATTATGCTTTCCCCTGAACTGCCTTTTCATTGTCCAATTAATAAATGATTTTTATGCACTAAAGAGGCAATGAGAAAATTATACAGAAAAACATTTTGCAAAGTTGGGGTTACAAAATATATAATAGCTTTAAAATAAAGTCAGTGTGATGAATGTCCAAGGTTTTATTTTTGAAAATGTTCTCCTTTCCTTAAAGTGTTGGTTGGCTCTTGCAGGGGCTGGGGGTAGGTTAGACAAGTCCCAGATTTCTTGTACCACTCCTAAGTGATACTTTTTCATGTAAGTCCCAATGCATTTTCACAAAATACTCATCAGTTGGCAACATCCCAGCTAATAATTAAGATGGTCAAACAATGATGTTTTCAATAAGAACTGAAATAGTGTTGTATGATAACCAGTGGGAAACACTGGGATCATGACTATGTTTAAGGATCTTCATACTACAACTGTCTGATTGTATTTTGTTAAACTTGTTGATTAATCAGTATTACTTGTCATATTACACAGCTGGCATTTAGTATCATCTCTAGTTAGGAAGTTGTCTGTTTTCAGTAAAATCAGCTGCAGAAGACAGCAGCCGTTTGATTTAGTGACCAAAGCAATGGAATGTGATTTGTTTTGGTAGCTGAGAAGAAATTTTCTTTCCTCTTCCTCTCAACTTGCCAGCTCCTTGCTGGGATTCTATTCCATGGGTGCCAGCAGCCTTCAATTATGTTGCTGAAGTAGTCAATCTTGTGTGACCCTATGCAGTCAGTGCTGACAAGACAATTCAAATGCGGAGGGAATTACAATTAAATCCAACCCAGTCATCAAGTCATCTATACATACATTTTAATGTCATAGTCATAAGGAGCAAGAATCCTGGCTGGTTTTCCACTGAAGGTGAACATATCCAAGAACAAAATTTATTTATTTTCTTAGTAAATCTCTAAATCATCTGTGAGTCACTGTAGAGTTCTCCCAAAGGGAAAATGCGAGTCCTGTTTAACAAGGTACAGAAAATTGGTTCAGTATCAGTGAAAAAGTGCATACTTTTCTGTATCTGCAAAAGGTACAGCAAAAGCCAACAATATCTAAAGATATTGTTTCTCCACAAGATTTCCCAATCTTTTTTTCTTAAGCAAATTTATTAAAATGATTAGCTCCAGAAATGTACGCCAGAACATTACCGCCCCACCTGCCACGGAATCGGAGCAGGCGAGGGGCGGACAACGGAAATGTCCGGTGACCTCGGGCGGGAATTTCCGGTCTTGCTCGAACGAGGCTATAAAATCAAATATACTTGGTTTGTATGCTAGTCTTACAGAGCTGTTTTATCAGGAAATGTTGAGCAGGTTCGGTCTATACTCATTGGAGTTAGGAAAAAGAGATGATCTTACATAAAATTCTGACAGGGCTTGACAGAGTGGATGCTGACAGGATATTTTCCCTTGTGATGGAATCTAGAACTTAGGAAGCAGAGTTTCAGACGAGAAGGTCTCCCATTTAAAACAGAGATGAGGAGAAATTCCTGTTCTCAGTGGGTCATGAATCTTTGGAATTCTGTACCCCAGAGCATTGTGGAAGCTGAGTCATGAATGTATTCAAGATTGAGACAGACAGATTTTTGAAGTATAGAGAGTCAAGGGTATGGGTAAAAGACAGGAAAGTGGGGTTGAGGTCAAGATCAGACCAGCCATGATCTTACTGAATGGCAGAGCAAGTTCAAGGGGCCAAATGCTCTTAGTTCTTATGTACTGAGTATTTACATACAACTTCAACAGTATTTTTTAAACTGTGCCCTTTGTGCCTTCCTTGGCTGCAGATGACAACTTCCAACTTTGCATCATGGAGAAAATTTCAGGGTGAAGACTGGGTGTGTAGGGATAAAGTCAAGAATCAACATCAATCTGTCTTCAATCAGCTCGTTTAATCTTCATTAAGACTTGGAGGCACTTCAGTGTCAAGGCACTTTCATATTGATGCTCGAGCTCCATAATAGCAGCCCTTAAATCTCCATTCCACCTTTTTTATTGTAGCAGTGTGCAGCCATTCCCTGTGGAGGGCCAATAGGAAGGAGGCCAACGTTTTCTTGCTTTCAATAGGTATCCTTAGGACCCATCAAACCCAAATGATGCTAATTAAGAGGCGAGCAGGGCAATTCCTTTCTATTAGAATACTGCTTTTGACACTATCAATATAAAAGTGTCTTCAACTAGGAAGACCCAGTGGAGCCATGGACCACACCCCACAAAAGGGACATCATCCTGCAATACAGAAACATTTTAAATTCAGACCCAAAAGTCACAACCATCACAATTCATTAAAAGTAAAAAATAAATATCATTCTTCAAAATCAGTCAGTCAGTTGTGTGATGGTTAATTCAGAGTGTACCATGGAATAGAGCCAAGTCGAGATTCTGGGTTAGCTCTCAGTTACTGGCTGGGTCACAGCATTCTGTCCAGTGCAAACCCTCTTCAGTGGTGGTGCCCCTGAATCTTCATCATCCTCCTCTTCCACGACCTGTTAACAAATTACAGAAAGAATTGATCTGAAGTATCAGCAAATCTGTCCTGTCATAGTTAGAAATTTTTGATTGAAACTAAAATTCATTGCAACAAGCACCCAAATTAACATTATGAAATTGGCCCCTATGAAATAAACACTGAAAAAATGTAAATCTTACTGATGCTGAGTACAAAACTAAAGTTTTCTTTCCCAGTAAAATTGCCTGGCCCTGTGAGATTTTCAGTGTCCTACCAAAATATTTTCTTCACTGAATTACTAAATGAACTAGTAAAAATTCTGAATGGTTCAGTGAATCAGTTTTGTTATAAATCAATTTGCACGGTAGCACAGTGGTTAGCACTGCTGCTTCACAGCTCCAGGGTCCCGGGTTCGATTCCCGGCTCGGGTCACTGTCTGTGTGGAGTTTGCACATTCTCCTCGTGTCTGCGTGGGTTTCCTCCGGGTGCTCCGGTTTCCTCCCACAGTCCAAAGATGTGCAGGTTAGGTTGATTGGCCAGGTTAAAAATTGCCCCTTCGAGTCCTGAGATGCGTAGGTTAGAGGGATTAGCAGGTAAAATATGTGGGGGTAGGGCCTGGGTGGGATTGTGGTCGGTGCAGACTCGATGGGCCGAATGGCCTCCTTCTGCACTGTAGGGATTCTATGATTCTATGAATTCAATGTCAGTGGGATTTAAAAATTTAGAGATAAAGAGCTGGAGAGACTGTACCTCTCTTGAACCTCAAAGTTATTGGTGTCACTTTTTAGTTTGGTTCTGACAACAATAATTTTAACATTCCTAAGAGAATTAATTTGTAAAAGGAAAATTAAAAGGCCAAAAAAGCCCCCAAAAGGGTAACCTATAGCTCAGCTTTCTGGATCAACTCTGCAGGTTCCCTCATCTCAAATTTCTGCTCTATTAGTCATTGATCCTAGCCGGTTGACCACTTTCCAGTACCTTGCTGAAGTGGCTATTCATGTGCAAGCCTAAAGACAGGGAATCTGCAGGCTACCCAACTATGGAAAGCACCAGAGCAAGCTTCATCCTGCTGGTCCCCACACAATGTTACTTTCACAGTAAAGACCACAGGAAAAGTGATCAGTAACTTGAGCCGATTTTCCCTCTTTAAATAAGGGCAAGTGTAGCTTCCCAACTGTCATCATTTTAACCCACTAAGTCACCAGGAAGCCCAAGTATGAGGTTTACAGTCATAAAATGCAAATGTTTTAAGTGTATTTTAAACCATCCTGTACAAACGTTTAAACAACTGTACTACTCTCTTGAGCACTAAAAGTGTTGGCAATGGTCATCTTAATTTATAAACCAATGGTCCTGCAGCATGGCTAAAATTTCTCTAACCATTTTCGCCCATGTGTTTGTCAGGAATTAATCATTCCCCTTCCACTATGACTACATGATATTTGATCTGGCATTGAAACAGGAACATTAATAGCAAAATGAAAATGGCAGTATGCATTCACAGGCTAAGATTTGTCCTTCATTCATCAGTCTGTGTGCTTTTCTAAAATAAAATTCTGGGATTTGCACATTTGACTCGCCCATGTCCAAACAGAGCTAAATAACCTGAGTAAGAGAAGTGCTGTTCAAAGAGTTCAAAGTTGGTTTTGGAGCTCAATGTAAACATGTGTTCTGCTCTAACTACTTAAATATATACATATAAGCTCAGTATTTCCTGAATGTAGGTGTGCACGCAATATGTTCCTGGCTTACCTGAGGCTGCAAGGGAACCAGTTCCTCCTTTGTGAGCATTGGAGGGTCATCTCCTACTTCTGAGGAAGGAAGGGAAGGTTCTGTGAGAGAGAATTGACAAATTACAACTGCTATAACCATAATGTCCATTTGCTGAATAACAGACAGAGAAATGGTAGTGATTCTAGCAGGAGGAGAGAGAACAGTGAAACTCTTAACCAAAAATAAGCTGGAAATTGGAATGTTAGTTTGCAATTTTTTCAAAGCAGCTTTTTACACTGATCATTCAAACACCATCAGGAAAGTATTCTAATAAATTCAATGGAAACTGTGTCTAGACAGGAAGAGAACTATTATTTCCTTGTTTATTCAGAGCTTGCTGAGGGCAATGGATAGAACACTATAAACTGGCTTCAGTGTCCTGAAAGTTGAGTAAGCAGCCAGGGCTCACACTCCTAATTACTATCCAGTGACAATAGTAAAGCCTTCTGACACTCATAGTCTAGGCTCAGTTAGCTGATCCCTATTGGAGCAATTGGTATTGGTGTATAGAACAATTATGGCAAACTACTCAAAGGAAAAACTGCAGTACTAATAGGACTGTGCAATAGTGAGAATCTGTTTTCCGGAGAGAGGATAAGAAAGCTGAGTACTAACTGTGAGTTCTACAGCACCACTGTTAAGGTGCACATATAACCAATGGGACACTTGTTCTCCTCTCTAAGAAAACTGTTGTGATATAATTCTATGGACACCAAATATTTTCCAGTATCTTGCTCAAACCACTACTGTTCACTCATGGCTCTGGACATTCGTTGGTGATAGCAGGCTATTTATTTTGAATGGCACAACATGAGTGTGTGCCTATCTTGAGGACAATTGTAGAGATCAGTTATTTTAGCACATACTGGAGGTTTAAATGGAAAGTTTCTGCACTGTATTTACTTTGGTAGTAAGAATAGAAAAGCAGAAGATTTTTAAGATGAATGAAACACCTAAATGTTACGGTTAGAGAAACGGAGGCGTATTCACACAAGGAACACAAAGCTAGCAATTAGGAAGGCAAATGGCATGCTGGTTTTTATTGCAAGAGGATTGGAATACAAGACCAAAGAAGTTCTGCCTACCACACAATTGAGCAATATGGTGTGTGAATTTCAATGTCGGTGTGATACTAGGTACATAGGCCGTACACCTATGATTGACTGATCGAACCAAACAGCATGTTCCTTCGGTTGTTCACAATAGGCAGAGTACAGACCATATTAAACATCCCACGCTTGCAAAACCCAAAACAAAATGTCTATTGTGCGATGTGATTCTGTGACTGGGCAACAGTGTGCTAATAGCTACATTAATAAACAATTTAAGATAATCAGTTGAGATTGTAACATGGTTCATTCATGCTTGCTAGAAACAACACATACATTCATACACAAGGACCATTCTCTGCAAACAAAAGGAATATGTTTAAGCCTTGTGGCTTTTATGTATTACCCAGAGGCTTGTGGAACCTACAGTTCCTCACTGCTTTCTCCATGGCAATACCTCAGCCAATCAGAGTTAATTTACCAACCAATTGGCATTCTTTTTTTCCTGTAGTATGAATTGTTGTGACTGCTGGTGAAATTTGGCATTCTTGCATTTGTCCTGATGAGTGCAAGATGAAAAGTTCGACAACATGTCTCGCTTTTCAGCAATAACTTGTTGCCCTATTTTGATGATATTTGTTGGGGAACAAATCAGGACACCAGGAGAGCTCTCTGCTCTTGTTCACAATTAACTGAACAGTCAGGCAGGGCATTTTAATGAATAATGGTATCTCTGACAATTTAGCACTCCCTGCATACTGTTCTGAATTGTCATCCTAGTACCTGTTCAAGAATAGTTCTGTATGTTCACATTGATTACACAGAAACAGTAAAGATAATTTCTATTGCTCTCCATACCTTCCATGCTTTCCTGCCCAAGCATGGGAGGCTGAGAGTCGTCTGCTTTAAAATCAGACAGAAGCGTTGGGCTGACAGGTTCACTTTGCTCCGGGCTGGGGCTCGAGTTTGTACTGCTGTCCACTTTTACCTGGTAGGCATCTGACAGGGAGCTTTGATTACTCGTCTCATCTGAAAGATTAGAAAGGAAAGACATACTTAAATCATCTGAATTTCTCATAAGGAAGGAGAAAAACAGTCCAATAATTTGGGCCCATCATCAATACGCAATTTAAAACTCTTTCCCTAATTTCCATCCCTGCTCCCCTGGAGACATTGACTCCTGCTTGTTTATGGGTACAAGGTGCTATATCGTTCCTAGTGACCATTCTCCATGCACAAGTCTGGACAGGAAATACTGTCAAATTGTTCTCCTACATCTGGCATCCGAGCCAAGCCCAACTCATCCAATATAACTGTTTCTCCATCCCTGATTCAGGGATGTTAAGACCAATCACAGAGCCATACCATGATGCTCAATCAGACTAAGTAACTGGGATTAAGAATCAAGCTGAGAATCAAACATGACACTTACTAGTTTGTGCTACTCAGAATGTTGCTGTTTAAGTGGTGCCATTGGAGGAGTTGACTCATCTCTCCATTAAAGGAAGAGCTCAAGTCTGGAGATGGTCCCATCAGTAAAGCCAGTCAGTGTTGGCAGCCCAGATAACAGTGGGAACCTTGACAACCAACCTGAGGTGATGTCCACACCTGCACTTTTTTCAGTCAAGGCGGTGGGGTGGTGGAGCGGTGTGCTTGCGAGGTTGGAGGAAGAAAGGCGGTTGAAGAGTAGAGGTGTTCCTGGTAAACAATCAGTAAGAAAATTCCTACCCAATTTTTCTTCCTCCTTAGCCCATGGACTTTGACCAAATACTGTCCTGACACCACTGATACCATTTAATTAGATAAAGAACAAAAATTAAATCTGGGACCTTCAGGTTCTATACATGGTCAGTGATAGTCGATGCATTTAGTGACTGAGCTAAAATGTGTTGCTTCTTTTAAAATATATATATAATTAATTAATTAGTATCTAATTTGTAGTTGATGTAATAAAGGTCACAGCACCAGTTGTATTGGAGGTCAGTCATTTCAAATTTTCAATTATTTCTTCCCTTATGTATTTATTCCTCCGCTTCTCTACCTGTGATGATGGTGTGTTAACAGTTCACTCAGGGAGTCCCAGATGCTGTGCCAACAGGCACTTTTGCATGTTATAATCTGGAGCAATAGATAGTGATGGTAAAGGCTCCAACATTCTTTACATCACATGGCTGACCAGGGATCCCTCCAACTCGTACTGCTGGCACATGTTGGAAGGCTTTGCAGGTTAAAACTCAACCTGTTTGGTCATATTATGAATGCACCTTCTTTGGCCATCAAGCCTGGGGATGGGATGCAAACCGGAGCTTCTGGCTCAGGCAGGGACACTATCCATGATGCCACAGAACCTCCTATCCTCTACTGTACTGCTCTACAATCAGCCACCTAAAGTGTTTTATGCAATCCCAAAGTGGCTTGTGCTCCACCTTTCCTTACAATTGAATTGTCTCTCCTTCCCCAGAGGGTGAGATGAAGTTTGGGAATTCACATTAGTGTTGACAATAGGTTTCAGTGAAGTTTCATGCCACTTTCACTCTGCATGAATTTTGAGAAGAAACTGTTTATTTACTCTGTTCTTCCAAACTTGAACAATGTATTGTGAGCTAGGGTAACATTCTGGTGGTTACAAGTTAATTACTGCTAGGGACCAATGATGAGGCCAATTTGAGGCGATGAACTAAGGCTGTGACAAGAAGCATTTCAGACAGAAATGTCATTGTTCTGATAGTGCTTTGATACTGTTATGCTGAACAAGCCTAGGGACAACAAAGTTATTAGGGACGATTCTCCCATCCCGCTGCGCTAAAAAATTAGCGCAGCGGGCAGGGAGATTTAAGTGGCACCTAATGCGTGGGATTCGTGTTGGGTGTTGCGGCCCGATAGCGTCTCCCAGCGCTGGATTTCCAGCGGCATCAGCTCCACGCCGGAAATAGGCGCCAAGCTGCATTATGTATGCAGGATGTCATTTACATATATTTGAAATTAAATTAGCGGGCCCGGGACTGAAGTCTCCGGTCCCGTTAGCCTCTCTCCCCGCCAGGAGTATTTAACAGCAGCGAGATTTATAGTAGCTCTCCACTTACAGGGAGCTGGCAGCTCGATCCTGCTGGAGTGAATGGGTGGGGTGGGGCAGCAATCGGGGTCCCCTGGTCATTGGCACCTAGGCAGTGCAAGCCTGGGCCTCCTGGCACTGCTCAAGAGGAAAAGTGCCAATGCCCCGGGGCATCGCCAACGGGGCAGGAACTAATAGGGAATGGGGCCTGATGGGGGTGGGGCCTCTGGGGGCGACAGGTGGGGGTCCCACAGCCACTCTGCATTTGGGATCGGTGGGGGGGAGGGAGGCCAGCGATCAGGGCTGGCCAACGGTGAGGTGGGGGGAGGAGATCGTGGCTACTGGGAATGTTCGGGGGGGCCAGCAATCAGGTCGTGGGGGAGTTAGAGAGCTGGCATCGCAGGGTCCATGGGACTGGCCAGCCTCCCAGGTGGGAATAGTCCCCGCTTACTGATTTTCAGCATGATTCACACTGAGGCACTCTGCAGTGCATACAGTGTGGAGATTCATTTTGAGATTTCCGCTGAAAAAGCGTGATTTACTCCAATTTAAATGCAAATTCAACACCCAGAATTTTTTTGGGAGAATCCCGGCCATTGTGTGTGAGCATAAGAAAATTGCCATATAAAAATGTAGAAACATAGAAGATAGGAGCAGGAGGAGGCCATTTGGCCTTCGAGCCTGCTCCGCCATTCATCACAATCATGGCTGATCGTCCAACTCAATAGCCAAATCCTGCTTTCTGCCCATAACCTTTGATCTCATTCACCCCAAGTGCTATTTCTAGCCGCCTCTTGAATACATTCAATGTTTTGGCAATTAGTATTATACATGAAAATTTTAAATGATTAGATATTGCTTTACACAGTTCTTTACCAGTTGGTACTTGGGACACAGTAGCAGAGTGGGTATGGTAATAGATTGGACTAGCAACTCAAATCCAAATATGGAAAAATATGGTAATTTGTGGGATAACACTGGAAAAAAAGTCAACATGAAAATCTCAACCAATTTCATAATAGCTGTCAGGGAAGGCAACCTACCATCTATATCAGGTCTGTCAAACATGTTATTCCACTCCTACACTGCACAAGTGATTCTCAAAACCCTCAGAAGTGACTTTGCAAGCCACTCAGTTGCAGAGAAAAACTAAATAAATCTCTCAAAAGGACAGCTTATCATTACCATTTCAGGGCAATGATGGAATACAACCTCCCCAACGTAACTCATATCCCAAAAGATGTAACAGTATAGATCAAATAAAACTAGCAGTAAGTGCGCTGGGTCATGTCAGAGCACCATGCAATAGAGTTTAAACACACTCACCATTCAGCTCCAGAAGAATGGGAGAGGAGCTGTTATCAGACACAGGCATCAGTGGGAAGCTTTTGTCTCCCTTTGTACCTTTTGTTTCAAGACTGTTCTTCGATTTTGATTTGTCCTAAGAACATAAAAACATAAGAAATAGGAGAAGTAGTCTAGTCGGTCCCTCGAGCCTGCTCCATCAGTCAATAAGATTAAGTCTGATCGGATTGTGGCCTTAACTCCACTTTCTTGCCTGTCCTCCATAACCCTTAATCAAATTTTCTCTAGCCCAGCCTTGAATATATTCAACGACCCATCCTCCACAGCTCACAGGGGAAGAGATTTCCAAACACAACACTCACCTCTGGGAGATGAAATTCCTCTTCATCTCCAGCCTAAATGGGAGACCCCTTACTTTGAAACTGTGCACCCAGCTCTCGATCCCCCCAATAGTAGAAACATTCTCTCAGCATCTACCCTGTTAAGCCCCCTCAGAATCTTATATGCTTCAATAAGATCAGCTCTCATTCTTCTAAACTCCAATGAGTATAGGCCCAATCTGCTCAACCTTTCCTCAAAAGACAACCCCTTTCTCCCAGGAATCAGTCTAGTGAACCTTTTAACTGCTTCGAATGGAAGTAGATCCCTCCTTAAGGTGACCAAAACTGCACACTAGATGTGATCTCACCAATGTAGTTATAACAAAACTTCTCTACTTTTATACCCCACCGCCCTCTCCCACCCTTGCAATAAAGGTATTCTATTTGCCTTCCTAATTCTTGCAGGATCTGCATGCTAACATTTTGTGATTCATGTACAATCACATTCAGATCCATCTGCATCCCAGCATTCTGCAGTCTCTCACCATTTAGTTAATATTCTGCTTTTCCATTCTTCCTGCCAAAGTGGACAACTTCACATTTCCCCACATTATACTCCATCTGCCAAATTCTTGTCCTTCCTGATACATACCTCAACAGCAGTTACTGGATAGTGATCATAGTGAGAACCTGGGATGGATTTTTAACCCTATTGCTAACACAGGGGCACAGAGGTTGAATGTAGCATTTCTGAAAGAGGCTGAGTTGGGATCAGCTAATTCTAAAGTTTATTTTAAAGTTTATTTATTAGTCACAAGTAGTCTTACATTAACACTGCAATGAAGTTACTGTGAAAATCCCCTAGTCGCCACACTCCGGCACCTGTTTGGGTACACTGAGGGAGAATTTGACATGGCCAATTCACCTAACCTGCACATCTTTGGACTGTGGGAGGAAACCGGAGCACCTGGAGGAAACCCACGCAGACACGGGGAGAATGTGCAAACTCCACACAGACAATGACCAAAGCCGGGAATCGAACCCGGGTCCCTGGTACTGTGAGGCAGCAGTGTTAACCATTGTGCCACCGTGCCGCCTCTCAGCACAGAATTGAACCTGGGATCTTCTTAGTTTTACACTGGTCAATACACTTACCAATTGAGCCATTCGAGGAGCTCGGATGTCCTTTGGGGAAAAAAAAGAGAAAAATAAGAGTATCAAGAATTGTCAATTTTAACAATTAATTTAGTGACTGCTGATATCACTAAGGGGGACTGATTCGAGGAATTAGTAAGACAGTCACTTGGTCGTACAGAACTTGAATATTGCTGACAAGAGACATGTTGCCAAAGCTTTTTCCCTTGCACCCTATCGGACAATGCAAGAAAGCCAAATTTCAAATCAACATAACAATTTATACTGCAGAAGAAAAAGAATGCTAATTGATCGACAAGTCAACTCTGACCAAGACATTGCCATGGACAAAATAGCAGGGAAATATAGGCTCCCCAAGCCTCCAAGTAATTCAAAAAAGACACAAGGCTGAATATATTCTTTTTGTTTTCAGAGAGTGGGTCCTGGAGTATGGAGATATGTCACTTTTAGCAAGTGTAAATGAGCCACATTAAGAGCTTGTTAAAAGCTCTCTTTTCAGCAATTACTGAGACCAATAGTGTGAGGAATTGGAGTTAACTTCTATCGGTATAGTACTTTCAACATTGAAAAGTTGTTCTATGGTTCTTCACAAATGTGTCAGGGAAAAGGCTGAAGAGTCAAGCATTACTAATAGGACAATGTAAGAGGGATGAATAGGGCAGGGATACACAATGCTGGAGTCAAGAATGGTTTGAAGATGGTTGTAGAACTGGAGAAAGTCAAAGATGTAGAAGGATGAGGCTATGAAAGGAGTTAAGCACAAAGTGAAAATCTTTCATTTGAACTGCTAACAAAGAACAGAGGTGAAGAGCAAGCAGCACTTGGTGTGGATTAGATTAAGAGGCAGCAGAGATTTAGACAAACTGAGACTTGTGGAGGATGACGAGCCAGCAGAACATTGAAATAATCGTGTTTGGAAGTGACAACGGCAAGAATAAGTGTCTCAGTGACAGAAGGGTTTAGGTAGGAATGAAGGCTGGTGATGTTATAGAAGTGCAAGTAAGCAGAGTTTGTGATGGAGAGCATATGAAATTGGAAGCTCAGCTTAAAGATAAATAAAACAACAGGGTCTGATTCAAATAGAGACAAGGGCCAGGGAATGGGATAGAGTAAATGGCAATAATAAAGTCTCTGTGATGGAAGCAATTGCAATTCATCCAAGACTGGATATTGGAGGAGCACTACAAGAGTTGAAAGTTGGGGTAGAGAGATAGAGTTGACTATCATCGGGATTTCTGTGCGAGTCTTTCAGCATCCACAGAACACTCAATAGAAATGTGGAAAAAACAGTCAAAAGGAAAAATGGCAATTTTGTCCATTGGGTAAATACCTTCTTCTCCCACTCGGCCATGAAGGCAGTGGAAGCAGTCTTTGAATATTTTTAAGGCAGAGCTAGATAGATTCTTGATAAGCAACAGGTGAAAGGTTGTCGGGGGTAGGTAGGAATGTAGAGTTGAGGTTACAATCAGATCAGATCAACAATCAATACTCTGGCCTTTTTGGTGTGCAACAAGGGATTTAGTTTTAAAGTTGGGCCAGTTTTGTGCTGTGGGCCCAAACCCACTGGGAACTGGATTAGGATTGTCTAACCAATTTTTCCATATGGCCTTATGCTACAGATTTCAATTTTTATGTCAATTAAAGTGAATAATGATGAAATACCCACCTCTTTGGGGTCAGTCACTGGTACCCATTTAAAGATCCGCAGCGATGTATCACCCACCGTCACCCACTTCTTCTCCCTGTGATGGTTCAGAGTTCACTGTCAATGAGCTGAATTTGTGAGGAACTGAGAGCTTCAAGTTTAAATAAATGAAGTGCTAATCCACACAGACTAATAAAGGCTCAGTCTTCAACACTAACCAATAGAAAAGTTGTAAACAGCACACAGCAGTTGCAGCAAGGCAGGCTGCATCACTACAAAACTGCCTCACAAAAATCTAACCTCTAAGGAACACAACTATCTATTTCCCTGAACAAATATTGTCAGAATCTGTCATATTGATTTTTTAAAAATCAACAAATTGCAACTGTGCTATATTAAAATTATCTACCAAAAAAAAATCCTAGCCATGTCATGCTCAATCACAGTTGCTGAAGGACGTTTATAGACTGGTCAGGGACCAGAAGTTTACACTACTGGCAATCTGCCAACTTACTGCATAAAGATCGATGTAATTCTTACTGACCTTCCATCACTGCTTATTTACAGAGATTATACCTTGCTACCTTAAAGAGACAGGTAAAAGCACACATGGTTTCACTGTAACAGTTAAATAATATTATTCTGCTCCTGCCTTGCATCCAGCCTACTCTGGGAAATTCTTCTGTTAGTTTATCAAAAGACACAGAAATAGCTGTACCCAAGTTGCTTGAATACCATGAACACTGAGGACCCTTTAAACATCTTTTTAAATTACTTGTAATATATCCATAAATTGATGATTGCTATTATACCACATTGGAATTGAATAAATTAGTGTAATTAATAACACTGGTGAGCTGCAGGCAGAAATTGCTACATACCATTACAATGTGGTCGCATTAACAGAAACATTTCCAATCTCCCTGTGCTAGGTCCCCTCTTTAATCTCTGAAATTAATTGTGAGCATTTTTATATTCAATGTCTTCTGGTCAGTTTCCATAATTACTTTAAAAGGAATTATGTTGTGTGCATTGTTAGCTAGATGATTACTTACACCACTGCATTTCCCAGAGCCAGGTTTAACACGGTTTCCTTCCTTGCTGGACTTGGGTCATTATCAAAAGAAGGACCTTTATAGATTGGTACATATCTCTGTACATATCAAAAATTCCTTTCTTGCACTATCCTTAATGCTATGGGGGCATTTTCAGCTGACATTTGGAGTGGGTGAAAATGACGATGCCAGAAGAAAATCCCCTGAGACCATAGGAACGAGAACCTCAGCGGTGAAATCTCATTCTTGGATTTGGCACACCCCTCGCTGGTGATACAATGAGGTTCCTGCCTGGAAAAGGCGGGAAACTCATTTAAATTAAATGTATTGAAAGGACTGGTTTCTCAGTGTGTGCGCATGCGTGCGTAACAAGAGAAGACAGCATGCCATACTAGAGTTTCAGAGTTGGGCTGAGGTAATTATACAGGCCAGAGGAAAGAGTTGGTCCAAGTAAACTGGGCACAAATAAGTGAGGGCAGGACGGTTGAGGAGTAATGGCGGATATTCAGGGAGATATTAAATACCTACCTCTCAATTAAAGTATATTTCTGAGAGGAAGAGGAATTGTAAAAGGAAGAAAAATGTTCCATGGCTAGACAAGGAAGTCAAAGAAAACATAAAGGCAAAATCTAGGGCATACCAAACTGCAAAAGCGAATGGCAAGCTGGAGGGTTGGGAGAATTTAAGGTTCAGCAAAAGGCTACTACAAATAGAATTAAAAGAGCTAAGATGAACGATGAAAGGAAACTAGCAGAAAACATCAGCACAGTAACCAAAAGCTTCTACAAGTATATAAAGAGGAAGAGAATAGCTAAAGTAAATATTGGCCCTTTGGAGGACGATACTGATGAGGTATTAATAGGGAACACAGAAATGGCGGAGGCACTAAATCAATATTTTGCCTCTGTAGAGAATAATGAAGATTTTGCAAAAACTGTAGTTAATGTAGGGCAACTTGGTGCAATAACCATCACTAGGGAAAGGTATTGGATAAACTAATGGGATTAAAAGCAGATAAGTCTCCGGGACTTGATGGCCTGCACTCCAGAGTATTAAAGGAGGTGGCAGCAGAGATAGTGGATGCATTAGTTGTGATATTTCAAAGTTCCTTGGATTCTGGTAAGGTCCAGATGGATTGGTAACACACTAATGTGACGCCCTTATTCAAAAAGGCAGAGAGGCAAAAAGTAGGAAACTATAAACCAGTTAGCTTCACCTCTGTGGTGGGGAATTTGTTGGAATCAATCATTAAGGAAGAGATGACTGAGCATTGGGAAAGATAAAGCTCAATCCACCATTGTCAGCATGGTTTTATGAAGGGAAAGTCATGCTTGACAAACTTGCTTGATTTCTTTAAGGACGTAACTAACAAGGTGGATAGTGGGAAGCGTATACATGTAGTACATCTAGACATCCAGAAGGCATTTGACAAGGTGCTGCATAAAAGACTGATCCAGAAGGTGAGATTGCAGGGGATTGGGGATAGAGTTCTGGATTGGCTGACTGACAGAAAGCAGAGAGTTGGGATAAATGGGTCCTTCTCTGGCTGGCGAAATGTAACTAGCGGGATGCCGCAGGGGTCAGTCCTTAGGCCTCAACTGTTTACAATCTATATAAATGATCTGCAAGCAGGGACAGAGTGTAACATAGCAAAGTTTGTGGATGATACTAAAATAGGTGGGAAAGCAGGCAGTGAAAAGGCTATAAAGATTTTATAGATGGATATAGGTGGCTAGAAGAATGGCCGAAAATTCGGCAGGCGGAGTTTAATGTGGATAAGTGTGAGGTTATACATTTTGGCAGAAAAAAAAGAAAAGCAAATTATTACCTAAATGGAAAGCAGATCCAGAATGCATCCAGGCAGAGGGCTCTGGGTGTCTATGTTCAAGAATCGCAGAAAGTCGGTATGCAGGTGCAGCACGTAATAAAAAAGAGAAATGGGGTGATGGCATTTATTGCAAAAGGACTGGAGTATTAAAGGAGAGGTGTTGTTGCAATTGTATAGAGTGTTGGTGAGACCACATCTGGAGTATTGTGTCCAGTTTTGGTCTCCTTATTTGAGGAAGGCTGCGGTTGGAGGCAGTTCAGAGGAGGTTCATCAGATTGATTCCGGGAATGAAGAGGTTGACATATGAGGAGGGATTAAAAGTTTGGGCTTGTGCTCGCTGGAGTTTAGAAGGATGAGAGGGGATCTGATCAAGATATATAAATTTTTTAAAGGGATTTATAAAGTAAATGTAGACCAAATGTTTCCTCTTATGGGGCAATCTAGAACAAGAGGTCACAGGTATAGATTGCGAGGCAATAGATTTAAAATTGAAATGAGGAGGAACTACTTCTCGCAGAGGGTGGTGAATTTATGGGACTCACTGCCCCATAGCATGGTGGAGTCTGAATCATTGGTTTCAAGGGGGAGATAAGACACATTTCTAATAAAAAAGGGAAAGAGGGATATAGGGAACAGGTGGGGAGGTAGATTTGAGACCAGGGAGAGATCAGCCATGATCTGATTGCATGGCGGAGCTGGCTCGAAGGGCTGAACTTGTTTACTTCTGCTCCTAATTCCTATGCTCCAATGTTACCCCGTAGCTTATGTGGGGCTTTGTCCCCATTTATTGGGGCGGGGGGTGGGGGTTGCCCCAATGCTTGAATGGGTCCCCATGTCCGGGGAAGGGAGTTTATTCCTAACGCAGGTCAGGGGATGGCACCATGATCTCTGTGGAGCTGATGTTGCTTGTTCTATCAGGCCCTGCCAGAGTGATGGTAGAAACTACGCCCCAGATTCTCTGTTTACACAGTCTGGAGAGAAAACTCAGCTGTGCAGCTGGAGAGCTCCACCCTGGTTTTCTTGCTGAAATCAACACTGACAGATTCCTGGAAGGTTCCGCTCCATATTTTTCTCTTTATATTAAGATGAATAAAGCCTTCTAATATTACGACTCTATTTTTGTTCGACACCTTTGACATTTGTGGACAATTTTTCACATTAATCACACCTCAAGCCAAATAGACTCAGTCCTAGAACCATGTAGTAAATCCTTTCCTTTTAGAACTATCATATTATTCTTAATCAATACAACTATGTCCCCCTCCTCTTTTTTTCCTTCTCTATTATTCTGGAGCAATGGAGGGCATTCAGGAAAAACAGTTCAGGTACAAGATATGCATATTCCTGAAGGGAACTAAGCCCTTCTGGATGACAAAAGGAAACAAAAGTTAAAATAAAATTGAAAAAGGAAACTTATGAAAAATGTCAGCAGCAAGATTGAGTTAATAACCTGGAAGATTATGAAATGTACAGAAAATAATTGAAATGGCTAATATGAGAGGCAGAGGAGTTATGAAAAAAGATTAGCAGGCAACATTAAATTGAACCATAAAACATTTATAAACATATAAAGTATAAGCAATTAGTGAGGGAAAAGGTTGGTCCTATTACAGACCAAAGGAAATCTTCATGTCAAAACAGGGAACATTGCAGGAGTAATAAATGAGTACTTTGTATCATATTCACAAAGGATGCTGATGATTTGACAGTTACTATCAAAAAGGAGGAAAGTAATGGATAGGATAATAATAGAGAAGATATAGTAAAATGATTAGAATGACAAAGTTGGTTAGTCACCTGATCCAGTTGGAATGCATCTTAGGGTGCTAAAAGAAGCAAAAATAGAAATGGAAGAGGAATTGGTCACAGTCTTTCAATTTAGGAGATTGCTAATTTTCTGCCATTATTCAAGGAGGAGGAGAGGGATAAACCAAGAAAACTACAGACTTGTCAATCCAAAATTGGTGGTGGGAAGGTATTGGAAACCTTTTTTTTAGGGACAAAATAAACATTCATTTGGGAAGCTACAGATTAATCTAGGACAGCCAGTGTTGAGTTGTTAGAGACAAATCATGTCTGACAACTTGACTGAATTGTTTGATGAAACTGCAAAGTTTGATCAAGTTAGTGCATTAGATGTATATACAGGCAGTCCTCGACTTTACGACGTTTGAGTTATAATGAAGATGTTTACAACATTTATAATCTGTTCCGACTTTCTTGTGTTGGTTTCAATTTGGGGTGGCATTCATACATGCACATTGACATTCAATTGCTGTTCTGATGCATTTTTACAGTACTTGGTGCTTTTGTTTTTTTCAAACCCTTTCTTAAAATTCAAAGTTTCTTTGTCCATAATAATGGCAGAAAAGCATAAATCTGGTGCAAGTGATGTTTCTTCTTCTAAGAAACGTTGAATAATTATTATGGAAACAAAAGTGGAAATATTATGAGCCTTTTAATGCAAGTAGAGGAGTGGTTCATGCGTTTTAAAGGTAGGGCCAATTTGCAGAACATTAATGTCTCCAGTGAAGCTGCCAGTGCTGATGAGGCAGCAGTTTGTGCTTTTCCTGAGACATTGGCTGAAGCTATTGAAGAGGGTGGGGATTGTACGTGGCAAGTTTTTAATGTTAACAAAACTGGAATCTTTTGGGGAAAAATGCCATCCACAACCTACATTGCCAAAGTGGAGAAAATCCTTGCGGATGACTTTAAACTTAAACCTGTGCTTGAGTAGCATTTAGAAAACCCAGGTCTTCAAGGGATAGTCCAAAGCATTTCTCCCAGTGATCTGGGAAATCCAGTTGTAAGGCGTGGGTCAAAAGGGACATCTTTAAGGATTGGTTTAATCATCATTTTGTGCCAAGTGTCAGGGATTATTGCAACAAAAACAATCTTGCAACTAAAGCATTGTTAACCCTGAGAGTCATCCAACCATCCTGATGACATGCATCCTGACATCAAAGTGGTGTTTCTGTCCCACAACACCTCATTGTTGAAACCCTTGGGCTTTTAATGCTTACCATCTTAGGAGCGCTCAGGGCAATTCAGAAGCAAGGTGGACCAACTCTGAAGGAATTATGGAAGGACTTCAAAATTTACCACACAGTTAACAACATAGGTGAGGCATTGGCTGTAGTTGAAAATTATGTCACACATTCAAAATTGCATGGTGTTTGGAGGAAATTGTGTCCTGAGATTTTGTCTGATTTGCAAGGCTTTGCAGATATTGTTGAAGAGATGACTGAAAATGTTGTTTAAATAGGCAAAAACCTCAACTGAAACAGCACTAGAGGATGCTGATTAGTTTCTGACATCACATTTTGAAGAATTAACTAATGAGGACTTAATTGAATTGGAACAGCAAAACATGGCAGAGGAAGAAGATGCACCCACTGTTGAAGAGTCATCTCCCCGTAAAGACTCGACAGCACAAGTGTTGGCTGAGGCATTTCAACATTTGGAAGCTGCCATGTCCCTGTTTGAGGACCATGACCCCAACATTGAACACGGTGCACAGTGAATAGGGGCACATTCAGCTGCTACAGAGAAATTCACAAAGAAAAGAGGAGCACATCTGCCCACATTTCCTTGGACACCTTCTTTAAGAAAGCAGACAAAACTCCAGAAAAACCTGCAGCCAAGAATCCTAAGACAGCTCCGGTTAGGATACCTTCAAAATGTCCAACCAAGAGCCCTTCAAAAAGTCTAGGTCCCCTCACTGAAATCACCTCAAAAAGCCTTGAAAACTTCACTCAGTCAGACCCACCCATGAGCCCAGGAATGAAGAAGAAAATTTAAGGCTTTAAAATTTGTCTGTGCTTTTTTGTAGGTAATGCACTGTGTACAGTACTATACAGGACATGCATTTCTATGATTTTTATGTCAATAAATACATTAATGTTGCTATATCTATAATTGATTGAATACAAAATTCTGGGTCATTTTGGTGAAAATAGGATATCAGGTTTTGATTCAGGAACAATCCCCCATTACTAACATTACTGTTATGACATTTTGACTCAAATAGCAATTTTCAGGAACCAATTGTGTCATAAGTCCAAGGACTGCCTGTATGGACTTCTGGAAGGCATTCACAAAGTGGCACAAAGAGGCTTTTTATGTAGATCGAAACCCTGGAATTAAGGGTAAAGTGGTGGTTTGGATATAAAATTGGTTTGGTGACATAAAGCAAAGTGGCCTGATGTTTTTCAGATTGGAAGATGGTTTGCAGTGGTGTTCCCCAAGGGGTTAGTTTTGGGTTCATTACTCTTTGCATTTTTTTATAAACAACCTAGACTCTGGTGTAGGAAACAATATTATAAAACTTACAGATATTTGGTAAAGTAGATCATAATGAGGGTAGTTTACAGTATTCAGAATGACTTAGGATGGTGAAATGGAGTTAAGTGTAAAGTAATGCACTCTGAGAAATAATATGAAAAGGCAGTATACAATAAAAGGCAAGATGGTGAAGGTGTAGATGAGCGGAGAGACCTTGATTTTCAAAGATATAAATCCTGAAAAGGAGACCGGGCAACTTGATAAGATGATTAAAAAGCACATAGCTTACTTGGGTTTATAAACAGAGAAATAGAACATAAAAGCAAAGGTCATACTAAAATGTTATAAAACACCACTTCAGCCTCAGCTGAATAATTGGGGAAGATGTAAAAATATTCGAAAGAGTACAAATTAAGTTTACCAGAAATTACTGGGGATGAGCAACTTCTGTTCTGAGGACAGGCTGCAAAAATTTGGAACAGGGAAGGTTAAGAGGTGACCATGGAGTTTTTCAAGATGAAGCGAGGTTTTGACAGAGTAGATAAAAAAAAGTTATTTCCCTCTGGCAAATGGGTCAATAACTGAATATCATGGACTCAAATATCTAAAAGAAAAATTAGGATTTTCCCCCACTCACTTGAGTAACTGGAATGTGGAACACTACTGATAAAATGGTGGAAGCCGATTTCATAAATAGTTGGGAAACTGACAAAATGACAGACAAGCAACAAGGACGTGGGACTAAGCATGACTGATCTTTCAAAGAGCTTGCACGGGTACAATGGACTAAATGGCCTCCTTCTGTGTTGTAAGTTAGTTTCTATGAAGCATGTAGAACCAAGGAACCAATTTAATTAACAAGATTTGATAATTAAATTGTAAACCTTTTGATGAAGAGGTGCTGCTGCAGCCTACAATTCATTACTGGTACATTAATGTTAACTTGTCAGAATGTTGAAAGCTATGTGGTCACCAGGATTGCAAATTGAGCTTTCAGGGATATGAAATTTTTAGTCACTGTCTAATTTTTCCATCCATTAGCATTCTATTCAAATGTGATCAGGTGTAAAATATTGTGTTCGATTAAAAACATATTCAACAGCACAATAAATTGAAATGCTTCCATTTCACGGCACGGCAGCACAGTGGTTAGCACTGCTGCTTCACAGCTCCAGGGACCTGGGTTCGATTCCTGGCTTGGGTCACTGTCTGTGTGGAGTTTGCACATTCTCCTCGTGTCTGCGTGGGTTTCCTCTGGGTGCTCCGGGTTCCTCCCGCAGTCCAAAGATGTGCGGGTTAGGTTGATTGGCCATGCTAAAAATTGCCCTTAGTGTCCTGAGATCCATAGGTTAGAGAGATTAGTGGGTAAATATGTAGGGATATGGGGGTAGGGCCTGGGTGGGATTGTGGTTGGTACAGACTCGATGGGCCGAATAGCCTCTTTCTGTACTGTGGGCTTTCTATGATTTCTATTCAATCCATCAGGATGGGGTGTGCAGAATTTGATGCAAGAGAGAATTCAGTGGAGAGGGGGAGAGGAGGTGCTGCTTTTTATTTTTAACTCTAATATTTGTCGTAGAAGATTGAGGCAGTATTTTTGTTCACAGTTTAGTGTAGGTTAGAGTGTAGAAACAGGAAAATGTCTCACAAGGCATGGTATTTTCACACACAACAAAAACAGAAAATGCTGGAGAAACTCAGCAGGTTTGACAGCATCTGTGGAGAGAGAATAGATCCAACATTTTGAATCTGGATGACCCTTCATCAGGACTGAAGGAGTCTGGGGGCCAGCTCATGGGACCTGCTGCTTAACGTTTTCTATAAATCCTGAAACATACACCAGAGGAAGCCACCCATGGGCCGGCGGTTTCCACCCGTTTTCCCGCCCGCTGTGCCACTCTGCCTAAAAATGAGAAAATTCTTCCCAGAGAAGAAAAAGACATTGCCCTGAGCTGGCAACACCAAGAATTCCCAGGATCTTGAAAGATAAGAAACTTCTATGTTATCTTCACTGTTTGTGTTAAGTATATGTAAAATCTTGTTCAATAAATTTTTACCTGATTCACAAATACTATTTATTCATACCTTGAAGGTCAAGCATAACTGAGGATCACAGTGTTAGAAATTAAAAATTTGGACCTTAGAATTTGTTAAATTAGAAGGGTTTTATACCTTGAAACCCTAAACCTTACACCTGGATGCCTTTGTTCATAAGTCACTAAATGCTAGCATTTAGATATAGCAAGCAATGGTATGTTGGCCTTCATTGCAAGGACATTTGAGTATGGGAGTAAAGATATCTTGCTGCAATTGTATAAAGCCTTGGTGAGATAGTACCTGGAGTAGTGTGTACAGTTTTGGTCTCATCCAAGGAAGGACATATTTGCCATCGAGGGAGTGTAATGGAGATTCATCAGACTGATCCTTGGGATGGAAATATTGCCTATAAGAAGAGACTGAGGAAACTAGAATTGTATTCTCCAGAGTTTCAAAGAATGAGACGTGATCTCATTGAAACTTACAAAATTCTTACAGGGGAGCTTGTGGAGGCCCAATCACTAAGTATGTTCAAAAATCAATGGGATACAAATGATATCAAGGGATATGGGAATAGTGGGGAAAATAGGTTGGAGGTAGATGATCAGAATGATGGAACAGGTGCAACAGGCTGCATGGCCTACTCCTGCTCCTATAGACCAATTATCTAAACTTCTGTTATCAGGAAATTGATAGAGGTAAGGACGTGGTGATTGAATACCTTGAATATTTTCAGTTGGTCAGAAAGAGCATTTGTAAACGTTAGGTCGTGCTTTCTGAATCAGATTTTTTTGAAGAGACGACTAAAGTAATGAACAGGAGAATATCTGTGGACGCTATTAATATGGACTTTAGAAGCCATTTGATAAAGTCCCTCATATAAACATACAAGCATATGAAGATATGAATTAGGAGCAGGAGTAGGCCACTCAGTCCCTTGAGCCTTCTCCACCATAAAATAAGATCATGAACGATCTAATTTTAACCTCAACTTTGCATTCCTGCCCACCCCAGATAACCTTTCACCCCCTTACTTGTCAAGACACTATCTACCTCTGCCTCAAACGCCTTTTGAGGAAGAGAGTTGCAAAGTTTTGCAACCCTCAGAGAAAACATTTTCCTCATCTTTGTCTTTAATGAGCAACCCCTTATATTTAAACAGTGACCTCTAGTTCATCCACCCTGCCAAATCCCCTCAAGATCTTATGTTTAAATCAAGTCACCTCTTACTCCTCTAAACTCCACCGGATACATGCCTAGCCTGTCCAAGCTTTCTTCATGAATCAGCCCGCCCATTATTAATCTAATAAACCTTCTCTGAACTGTTTCAATGCATTTACATCTTTCCTTAAATAAGGAGACCAATACGGTACACAGTACTCCAAATGTGGTCTCACCAGTGACTTGTACAACTGAAGCATAACTGCTCTACTTTTGTATTCAATTCCCCTCACAATAAACAATAACATTTAATTACCTTTGCTAATTACTTGCTGGACCTGCATACTAACCTTTTGCGATTCTTTCATTAGAACTCCCAGATCCCTCTGCATCTCAGAGCTCTGCAATTTCTCACCATTCAGATATGTTTATTTTTTCATTCTTCCTGTCAAAGTAGACAACTCACATTTTCCTACGTTTTACTCCATTTGCCAGATCTATGCCTATTCATCTAACCTTTTGATATCCTTTTGTAGCCTCCTTATGTCCACTTCACAACTTATTTTCCTATCTATCATTGTATCTTCAGCAAATTTAGCAACCATACCATTGGTCCTGTTATCCAAATTGTTGATGAAGATTGTAAAGAGTTGAGGCCCAGCACTGATCTCATGCCACACCACTTGTCACATCCTGCCAACCAGAAAAAGACCCATTTATGCCTACTCTTGGTTTCCTGTTTGCTCGCCAATCTTCTATCCATGCCAAAATGTTACCTCCTACACCATGAGATTTCATTTCCTGCAATAACCTTTGATGAGGCACCTTATCAGATGCCTTCTGAAAATCTAAGTACAGTATATCCTTTATTGACAGCACCTGTTACTACTTCAAAGAACTGCAATAAATTGGTTAAATATGATTTCCCTTTCACTCTGTCTGATTACCTTGAATTTCTCCAAATGTCCTGTTATAACATTTTATTCATAGCTTCTAACATTTTACCTCTGAAAGTTATGTTTTCTGCCTTCCTCCTTTTTTGAATAAAGGAGTTTTACATGAGCCATTTTCTAATCTAATGAAATCATCCCCACATCTATTGAAATTTGGAAAATTAAAAACCAATGCATCAACTATCTCACCAATCATTTCTTTTAAGAAGCTAGTATGAAACCCATTAGGACCTGGGCACTTGTCAACCCAGAGTTCCAACAATTTGCTAAGTAACACTTCACTGGTGATTGTAATTTTCCCGAGTTCCACCCTCACTTCCATTTCCTGAGTTACAGCTGTTTCTGGGATGTTACCTATATCATCTATAGTGAAGCCTGATACAAAATACCTGTTCAATTCATCTGCCATCTCAGTATTTTTCATTATTAATTCCCCATTCACTTTCACTTGTTCACTCTTCTCTTTTTTAAATATCTATAGAAACTCTTCCTATATGTCTTTACATTTCTCACTACTTTCTCACCTACTCTAATTTTTCCCTCATTAACCTTTTCGTCCTCTTTGCTGTTTTTTACATTCGGTCCAATCTTCTAAACTGCCAGCCATAGATACACAATCATATCCTTTTGTTTTAAGTTTAATATTATCTTTTTGTTAACCACAGATGGTGGGTCCTCACTTGGAATTTTTCTGTTTCATTGGAATGTATCTATTCGTGTATTCTGAAATATCCTCTTAAATGTCTGATCCGATTGACCTATCCCTTTACCTAAATTGCCAGTTCATTTTTGCTAGCTGTTTTCATGCTCTCATAATTGTCCTTATTTAAGTATACTAGTCTTAGACCCACTCTTCTCTCCCTCAAATTGAATGTAAAATTCAATCATATCATGAATCCACAAGAGACTTACTCAAAGTTAAAACTCATGGAATTGAAGGCAAATTGTTGACCTGGTTAGGAAATTGGCCAAGTCACAGAAGACAGAGAATAGGATGAACTAGCAGGCAAGATAATTAGCAGGGTGTGACTAGTGTAATATCCCCTGTAAGATGCACAGGTATGCAGCAACCCAAAGGTCTCTGCACAGGCTATGCATAAGGTGGCCTCTAAGTTGCCAGGCCAAAAAAATTGAATTAACTAAATCTGCACACTCCAAAAAAAGAATTAAGGGAACGTTGGACTAGTGGTATCCTGCAAGGCCGAAACTATTTACTGTATACATTAACAAATTAGTTGACAGGATCAAAAGTCACATATTCAAATTTGCTAATGGCAGAAACAAAGGCAGTGTTATAAACTGTGGATGGAAGTGGAAAATTACAAAGAGATATTCATAGATTCAGTGAATGGATAAAACTGTGGCAAAGAGATTTCAATGTAGGCAAATGTGGGGTAATCTACTTTGGACCTAAAAAGGGGTAGAATAGGATACTTCTAAATGTGAAAAGTTAGATACAAGAGGCTTAAAGATATTTGATGGTCCAGGCGTACAGATCTTTAAAGTGTCATGGACAGGTACAGAAAATAATCAAAGAGGCTAAAGAAAAGCTGGCTTTTATACCTAGAGGACTAGAACACAAGGAGTGAGAAATCAAGGCTGCGATTCTTCTATTGCGACCCGCAACTTTTCTGTCCGGTCACAGTGGGAGCTGCGTGTCTCCAGCCTTGAACAGGGATTTGCACATGCGCCAAGAAGGCATGCACATCTCCCATTACATTGGGGCGGGGGTGTCAGGGCTGGCCTGGGAATTGTTGTGGGGGTCGTGATCAGGCCGTGGGGGGGGGCGGGGGGGGGGGGGGCAGTGGCTGGCTGGAGGGGCAGCACTGGTGGGATCCCAGGCTGGCCAGCAATCGAACTGGCCAGCAAACAGGAGGTTGACAGTTTGGAGCCACTGCGCATGCGCAGAGCTCCAGAACTGTCAAACTCCAGCACGAATAGGCCCGGCCCCCCTGGATTTTTAATGAGATTCACGACTGGGACCTCTTCAGTGCACAGAATGCGGAGATTCAGGTGAGAAGCTGAACTGACAGAACAGTCGGGATTTAGAACAGTTCTCCCACCAATTCAGAACTTTTGGGAGAATAGCGGCCCAATTTGCAGCTATACAAAGCCCTGGTTAGATAACCTGGAGTACTGGTTCTGATTGCCATACCTTAGAGAAGATACAGTGTCCTTTTTATGAGTGCAGCTGCAAAGGGAGATTAAACAAACCAAGGTTATATTCCCTGGAATTTAGAAGGATGAAGTGTGACTTGATTGAAGTTTTCATGATGTTAAGGAGAACAGGTAGGATAGATTTAAAGAAACTATTCCCACTAGTTGAGTAGTCTCAGAACAAAAACAATGGTCTCCAAATAGTCAATCGTGATTGGCAGGTCATCCTGGAGTCTCAAAGTTGATTGTCATTGGCTGCCGAACAGCTGCTGAAAATGCGCGGGACTTGGGGCTTCTTGTGATGACAAGCGAATCAGATCGGTCTAGTACAGTGCAGTACTGCACATTGCATTGTCAAACATGCTACCTTTTGATGAAGGATTAAAAGGGACCCATCTGATTGGTCACATGGACATAGTAGAGCTCATGACACTTTTCTGAAGGGTATTATATGATATTCTGAAGTGCATTATATGATGCGCTTAATGTATCATCTCACATTGATTCCAACAATACCAATGACAGATCAGTTTTATTCTTTCTTTGGATGTGGGCATCATTGGCACAGTCAACATTTGTTCCTCATCTCTAATTGCTCTTGAACTTGGTTTGTCAGGCTATTTCAGAGAGCAGTAAGGAGCCAACCACATTGCTGTGGGCCTGGAGTCACAAAGGCCAGACCAGTTTAGGACAACAATTTCTATTCCTGAAGGGCACTAGTGAACCAGTTGGGTTTTTAGGACAATGGATGATAGTTTGACGGTCACCATTCCTGAAAGTAGCTTTTATTTCCAGATCCTAATTGAATTTAAATTGCATCAGCTGCTATGGTAGGATGTGAACCCATTTCATAAGAATATAAGTCGTAAGAGGAGTAGACCACATGTCCCATCGAGCCTTTCAACACAATCATGGCTGATCTTACATTTCAACTCCACTTTCCTGCCTGCTCCCCATATCGCTTAATTCCCTAAGATACCAAAAATCTGTTTACCTTAGCCTTAATTGTGTTCAACGCTGGAGTATCCACAATCCTTAGGGGCAGAGAATTTGGAAGATTCACAATCCTTTGAATGAATCTCATCTCAGTCCTAAATAATTGGCTCCTTATCCGGAGACTCTGCTCCCGTGTTCAAGATTTCTCAACCGATGGAAACAATCTTTTAACGTCCACCTTTCAAGCCCCTTTAGAATTTTGTAGCTAACCACTTCTCATTCTTCTAAACTTCAGAGAATACAAGTCTGATTTAGTCAGTCTCTCATCATAGGACAACTCCCTCATTCCAAGTACCAACTTAGTGAACGTTCACTGTATTGATCCAATGAAAATATATCCTTTTTAAATGTGGAGACCAAATCGGCACACAATATGCCAGATGCAATCTCACCAAAGCCCTGTACAACTGTAACAAGACTTATTTAATCTTTTACTGCAATCCACCTGCAATAAAGCCCAACATACCACTTCCCTTCCTAATTGCTTACTACACTGTGTTACTTGTCCAAGCACACCGAAGTCTCTTTGAGCAACAACACAAGTTTCTCACCTTTTAAAAAATAATAGCCTGACCTCTGGATACTAGTTCAGTGACATTACCTCTATGTCACCATCTCCCCATAGAGACCAATCATTTTTTAAATGATACTTGAATTCCCTGTGACTAAATGAAAGGATCACATTACAAAATTTTAAGTTTTCAACTGTAACAAACAAACTTAAAGTAACATTGACTGAACACTATTTCAGCAGGCAGCTTATACACTAAACTACAGAAAAGAGTCCCCATATTATGTGTCAATTCTCAGAAAAACCCATCCAATTCACTAATGCCCTTTTGGGAAGGAAATTTTGCCATCCATATCTGGTCTGGCTTACATGCTACTACAGACCCACAGCAATGTGGTTGACTCTTCACCGCCTTCTGAAATCGCCCAGCAAGACACTCCATTCAAGGACAGTTAGGGATGGGCAATAAATGCTGGCTTTGTTAGTGAATCCCACATCCCATGAAAGAATAAAGATAAAAAAACATTAAAAGGGGTGCAGGAGCAGGGAAACTTGGATATATATGTACATACATCATTGAAGATGGTGGGACAGGTCGAAACAGTGGGCAATAAAGCAGCTGGTATAGACTTTACTAATAGGGGCAAGAGTAAGATTAAGTTGAACTTGTATAAGGCGCTAATTCAATCTCAGCTGGAGAACTGCATTCAGTTCTGGATACTGTACTTTAGGAAGGATGTGAAGGCATTGTAGAGAGTGCAGCAAAGGTTCACAAGGATGGTTCCAGAGATAAGGAATTGCAGTAATAAAGACTGTTTCCCTTGAAAAAAAGGCTGAAAGGAGATTTGATAAGGGTATTCAAAATCATGAGGGGTATAGACAGAGTAGATAGGTAACTGAGGAGATTCACTAGAATAATTCCAAGGATAAACCACAAGCTATGAGGATAGATTGGAAAGGTTGGGTCTGAGCTCCTTGGAGAAAAGAAGGCTGAAAGGAATCTTGATAGAGGTATTCAAGATCCTGAGGGATATGGGCAGGATAAATAGTGAGAAACTGTTCTCTCTCAGGAGTACATCAAGAATTAAAGGGCACAGATTCAAAATAATGGGCAAAAGGAGTAGAAGGGATGTGAGGAAACATTTTTCACCCAGAGGGTGGTTGGAGTCTGGAAAGAAGTTCCTGAGAGGGTGGCGGAGGCGGGTTTGATCAAGGTATTAAAAAGGGAATTAGATTGTTACCTGAAAAGAAATAATGCGCAACGTTATAAGAAAGGCAGGGGAGTGGGATTAGGTAGCAAGCCAGTGCAGACTCAATGGGCTGAAAGGCCTTCTTCTGCACTACAAAGATTCTGTGATTTTGAGATAGGCTAAAATTGCTTCCACTTATCAAAGGATCGAGAAATTACAGATTTAAAATAATTGGCAAAAGAAGTAGAAATGAAACAAGAAAGTTAAGGTCTAGGATGTGGGAGTGTGATGGAAGCAGGTTAAGACAAAGCAATTGAAAGCAAATTAAGTGAAAAGGAAAAATGTACAAGGTTACAGGGAGAAGGTGGGAGAATGGCACTCGGTGAGTTGTTCATTGAGAGCTGGTGCAGACACGATGGGCCAAACAGTCTCATTTTGAGCTTTAACAATTATGAAACAGTTTGAAGGAGGAATTAAAAAATGTACAACACAATAAATTAGAATGTGAAGGCAATTTAGAGACTGGGGTTATTCTATAATTGATAAGATTTCCCAACACCATCCAACCCCTACCTACTCTCCTCAAGTAATACATAGTGTAACAGTTACAAACTTTTGGATAAAAGCAAAATACGGCAGATGCTGAAATCTGAAACAAACAAGAAATGTTGGAAAATTTCAACAGGTCTAACAATGTCTGTGAAGAGAGAAAAGAACCAACGTCTCGAATGAGGCTCTGACGAAGGGTCATCCTGACTTGAAACGTTGGAGGCTTGATTCTCTCTCCAGAGGTTGTCAGAGATTTTCCAGAATGTGTTACAAACTTCTGGAATTAAACTGCATGGCCCTTACAGCATGCTGCAATATCTCAGCAAAAATGCAGCACCAAAATGAACAAACCAAGTTATAGAATCATAGCATCCCTGCAGTGCAGGAAGAGGCCATTTGACCCATCATGCCTGCACTGACAACAATCCCACCCAGGCCTTATCTCCGTAACCCCAGGTATTTACCCTGCTAATCTCCCTGACACTGAGGGGCAATTGAGCATGGTCAACCCAGCTAAGCCGCACATCTTTGGACAAAGTTTCCCTCCAGTGTGTGATGGCCTCAGTTTTAACAGGTTGCAGGCCGTTTCCTACAGGGTACTAAGGGCTGTGAGAAAAATATGCAGGCTAGTCAACATTTGGAGTGGGAGTTCATCGGGTGGGGTGAAGCAGGGGTTTCCTCTCTATCCAGGGACGGAATGGCGCACTGGTCCACTTTGGGGAAGCTAGTTTCACTCTGAGATTCTCAGCAGATGAATCAAACTCACTGCCCACCCCCAACTCCGACACAACAGGAAGTTCCACCCCCCCAACTTATTAGTCAGCCCTGAGACGCGGTTACCACAACAACCAGGACCCGCCGCAGTCCCTAACTGGTTGGCTGGCACGTCAATCGGAAAGCTGCCACGTCACTTCCGCTGTCAGCTCCGGTTGCGCCGCCGTTTCTCCCCCTTCAATAAAAGTCCGGAGCAGAGAGCCCCTCACCATTTGCGGACCTTCTCGATCGCTGCCATCACCTTCTTGATGTCATCCTTGGCCCGGCTGCGTGTCTCCGCCCTCACCGACCGGCCCGACATCTTTTCATCCGCGATTTGGCTCCAAAATAAAACTTTATCCTCCTGGCCGACCAGCGCGGCTCCGATCCACCAGCCCGACTTTGCGCCTGCGCAGTGCGTCAGGCTGACGCAGAGCTGGGCACGTGCATGGAGTACGTCATCGGCAGCTTCCTTGCACATTGTGAATGGGGCAAGACTGCATTTCATCAGAGCAGGAAAGGTCAGGGAGGGGAAAACCCCATTCACAAAAGAGAAACATAGGACTTAGGAGCATGGGTATAGGCCATTCAGCGCCTTGAGTCTGTTCTGAAATTCAGCAAGATCATGGCACAGTGGTTAGCACTGCTGCCTCACAGTGCCAGGACCTGGGTTCAGTTCCAGCCTTGGGTGCCTCTCTGTGTGGAGTTTGCACGTTTTCTTCGAGTTTGTTTGGGTTTCTTCCGAGTGCTCCAGTTTCCTCCCACCCTCCAAAGATGTGGGGTTAGGTAAATTGTCTATGCTAAATTTGCCTCTTAGTGTTGGGGGATTAGCAGGGGTTAGGGCCTGGGTGGGAGTGTTGTTGATGCAGGCTCAATGGGCTGAATGACCTCCTTCAACACTAGGGATTCTATGATTCTGATATGGCCTCAACGCCATTTTCCTATCTACTCTGGGCTTCACCCCATATCTATAACACTTGACTCTCTTCTGTCAAAAATCTATCTAACTATACCTAGAACAAATTCAATGACTCAGCTGCCACTGCTTTCTAAGGAAGAGAATTAACTGATGCGATCCTCAGTAAAAATGTATCTTTGTCTACTAACACAAATGCAAAGTACTGCAGATATTGGAATCTGCCAAAAAAAAACCCAGAACATGCTGGAAGTACTCAGCAGGTCAGACAGCATCCACAAAGAGAAATAGACTCCATGTTTCAGATCCCTGACCTTTCACAAGAACTGCTCAGATGCTAATGTAAAAGCAAATAATGTTATCTTTGGAGAACACTATGGTTGTAAATGTTTCTCAAACAATGCAAATAATCTGCAATGTTAATTCTGTTTCTCTCTCTGCAGACCAGCTGACAGTTCCCAGCATTTTGTGTTACATGTAAATATTTCTCCATTGAGATGGTCTTATTGATCATCATAGCCATAGAGGCATACAGTGCAGAAAAGGCCCATACAGACTGTACTGACAATAACTATCACTAAAGGCACGCTAATCCCAATTTCCTGCACTTGACCCATATCTTTGAATGTTATATTTCAAGTATTTTTCTAAATATTTTTTAAAGGTAAAGGCAAATACTGTGGATGCTGGACTCTGGGAAGAAAAAACAGAAAATGGTGGAAAATCTCAAAAGGTCTGACAGTATCTGTGAAGAGAGAATAGAGTAAGGAGTCTAACAACACCAGGTTAAAGTCCAACAGGTTTATTTGGTAGCCAACGCCACTAGCTTTCGGATCGCTGCTCCTTCGTCAGATGGAGTGGAAATCTACTCTCAAACAGGGCACAGAGACTCAAAATCAAGTTACAGAATACTGATTAGAATGCGAATTTCTACAGCCAACCAGGTCTTAAAGATACAGACAATCATAGAAATCATAGAAACTCTGCAGTGCAGAAGGAGGCCATTCGGCCATCGAGTCTGCACCGACCACAATCCCACCCAGGCCCTACCCCCACATATTTACCCACTAATCTACGCATCACAGGACTCTAAGGGGCAATTTTTAACCTGGCCAATCAACCTAACCCGCACATCTTTGGACTGTGGGAGGAAACCGGAGCACCCGGAGGAAACCCACACAGACACAAGGAGAATGTGCAAACTCCACACAGACAGTGACCCGAGACAGGAATCGAACCCGGGACCCTGGAGCTGTGAAGCAGCAGTGCTAACCCACTGTGCTACCGTGCCGCCCCGGTTTAGGCCGTCCTCATGTGTGCGGAACTTGCACATATGAGGATGGCCTAAACCGGGATGTTGGGTTTATGTCACACTATCAGTAACCCCCACAGCTTGCCTGCTGGAGTTGCAGAATCTCACTGCCTGTCCTGTCTGGAGACAATACACATCTCTTTAACCTGTGCTTAATGCTCCCTCCACTCACATTGACTGTATCTTTAAGACCTGGTTGGCTGTAGAAATTCGCATTCTAATCAGTATTCTGTAACTTGATTTTGTGTCTCTGTGCCCTGTTTGAGAGCAGATTTCCACTCCATCTGACGAAGGAGCAGCGCACCGAACGCTAGTGGCGTTTGCTGCCAAATAAACCTGTTGGACTTTAACCTGGTGTTGTTAGACTCCTTACTGTGTTTACCCCATTCCACGCCAGCATTTCCAAATCGAGAGAGAATAGAGCCAATGTTTTGAGTCTGGATGACCCTTCGTAAGGTTGTAAGGTTTCCAGCTTCCACTACCTTCCCAGGCAGTGAATTCCAGACTCCCACCACCACCTGAGTAAAATCGTTTTTTCTCAACTCCCCTCTGAACCTCCTGCCCCTTACCCTAGAACTATGCCCACTTGTGATTGACCTCTGAACCAATGAAAACAGTTGCTCCCTGCTTTGCCAATCCATACCCCTCATAATCTTATGCACCTCAATCTCCCCTCAGCCTTCTCTGTTCTAAAGCACACAATCTATATCTGCTGGATGCTTCAAATCATCACCATTCAGAATATGGTGCATATTTTCCCCCTCAAACATATTAAATTTGCCCATTAGTTTTTCAAAAGTTTTCCTTGAACAATAAAGTTTTAAACTTTTCAAATTTGGCCGCTGTGTTGTTTCCAGTGCAATTGGTGGAACTGCAGCTTGAGCTGTCAATCAGGGAGATGTGGGGCGGGACTTGCGGGAAAGCGCCGCTGCCATAGGCTGAAGATGTTGGGCTGTGAATGGCTCGAAGTCATGTCCATCATGAATCCCTGGCGTGTGATTGGTCAGTGTTGCTGTCAGTCAAGACCGGGGCCCTCCTCCCAGCTGGTAAATGGCGCTGGTGTTTGCCGGTCGGTGTGTGAGGAGCCATCGGGCACGGGATACGGGGGACTGGGCTAGGAGAGTGGCTGTGGGTGACAGCCAGGGACACGACCGGAACCCGGGGGATGAAGTGGCGGCCGGCTTTGGGCAGGGACCCCACGGCCGCTCGGAAACCCACTGGCGGCCGTGGCCGCCTCCCGCAGCGGGGCAGCGGCTGTGTCCCGGCAGGGCGGCCGCAGAGCCCGGGACCCTCCTCTCACTGACCCTCACCGTGCCACAGTTACAGCGGACACCCGGCCTTCCTGGCACATCATCCCCGTCAGTGGCATTTCCTCTGGAGAGTGAGCCCTGCTGTGGGGACACAGCACTCAAGGACACTCAGCCACAGAGGATGCACAGTAAAGGGCCTGCCAGCCCAGGGACTCGCTTGTCCTGTCCAGCCTTGGCCTCTCAGAGAAGGAACGATACTTGCCACCGTGGACTTTGGAGTTTTCGGACTTGTAAATGGCTAATCGTCGCAAATACCCCTGCATCACTCCAGGATGGACACTTTGTCACCAAAATACTGCACCAATGCAGAACCTATGGCTACTTTAAAGAGGGCAGGTATTCCAGCAGGAACAATGGTCACCCCTTTCCTCGGAGCAGCACGGTATACTATGACATTTTGCAAATCTCTCCCAATGCCACCCAGAGTCAGATCAAATCCGCTTACTACAAGCAGTCACTCCTTTACCACCCAGACAAGAATGCAGGCAGTGAGGAGGCAGCATTGAGGTTCACTCAAATCAACGAGGCCTATTCTGTGCTGGGCAGTGTGAGCCTGCGGAAGAAGTACGACCGAGGCATCCTGACTCCAGCAGATTTGCTAAGTGGGAAGAAACCTTTGGAGAAAGCCCAAGCCTCAAAGACAAAACAGTCGCAGGCTTGGAGCTCATCAGGGAAATCACAAAATGGGAAATCAACGTTCAATTTTGATGAGTTCTACAGGGCTCATTATGGGGAGCAATTAGCTAGGGAGCAAACCTTGCGCTGGAGAAGGATGCAACTGCGCAAAAACAGAAAAAGTCTACATAGAAGATGGCATTTTCACAAGTTAGTTGAGGCGGCAGTGACTATTATGCTTATGGCAGGGTTTTTCATGTTATTCAGTATCAAAACAAATAAATGAATGAGGCTCTGCATGAGTTAACATTTGAATGTCATGGTTATTTCACGTGTGCCTGCTGTTGTTTTGCCACAGTAAGAAGTCTCCCAACACCAGGTTGAAGTCCAACAGGTTCATTTGGTGCCACAAGCCACTAGCTTTCGGAGTGCTGCTCCTTCATCGGGTGAAGAATTACCTCATCTGATGAAGGAGCAGCACTCCGAAAGCTTGTGGCTTGTGCTACTAAATAAACCTGTTGAACTTTAACCTGGTGTTGTGAGACTTCTTACTGTGTCTACCCCTGTCCAATGCCGGCATCGCCACATCATGGCTGCTTTGCCACTCAGGATAATGTGGCCAAACAGATGTGGGCACATTCTCATAGCCAGACTTTGTAAACTAGTTACAATAGTTGCAGCATTCTTGCAATTACAGCATTGTCAGCCATAAGGATGCTTTACTACTGCAATCGCATTACTATTTGATAACAGAGAATGTAAAAAACTACTGACCATTTTGGAAATTTAAAAGAGAAAATGTTTTTTTTTAAAAGCCTGGGTTCAGAACTTCATAACCTCTAGTCAGACACTGACTACAGTGCTGTGTATTTCCAGCATTTCCCATTCTTATTCATGAAAGCTTTCCTTTTGTTGCTGGCTCTGAGTGAACACATTACACGGTTATTTTAGTCTGTTCTTAATGCTGGCTGAATGTTATTCTCTGTAGTTTGAAAATAGCTGAGGCAGTAGATAATATTGGACCCTAAAATGGTTTTGAGTGCTAGAATATTTTTGCCAATGGTGCCAGTGTGGGTGGCACAGTAGTTAGCACTGCTGCATCACAGCGCCAGGGACCCGGGTTCAATTCCCGGCTTGGGTCACTGTCTGTGTGGAGCTTGCACATTCTCCCCGTGTCTGCGTGGGTTTCCTCCCACAGTCTGAAAGACGTGCTAGTTAGGTGACATGGGGAATTTCACAGTAACTTAATTGCAATGTTAATGTAAGCCTTACTTGTGACTAATAAACTTTAACAGTAATTGCAGGCTTAGACTGCATTTACACTGCAAATGTAGCATCAGTGCAAAGCAGCTCTCACTAGGTGATGGTGTCAATGCAGAGTCAGGTCTGGAGTACGACTCAATTCCCTGCCTCCACTACATTCTTCCTACCTTGCTATCAGTAACACACTCCTGATTCTATACCTGTATTTCTACATGCTGTGACTCTGCCTGAAACTTGGTGCTGTTAAAACTCTTACTGAAGTAAATTAGCCAGGTGTTCCTCCCCTTCCCTTATGTATTGAGTGACTCTAACTTGTGTTCCAGCTGAATGACTGCTAGAGTAACCTGAGGTATTTCGCACAGATGTGATATCTTGGACAGTCTGATTGTTGACAAATTCTCACATTAAGCGTCCCAACACACTGCACTCGTGTGCTCAGTGACTGCCATCATGTCTGAATTGCCCTTTGATGCTAGTATTGGTGTATTCTGAAGTGAACTTCAGCCTTTCAATTAAAGTGTAAAGTTCACCTGAGTACTTATGATTATGTTATCAGATGCATCCCACAGCCACATTTGTAATGTGTGATGATAAACTGATTGTAGTAACGGGTAGATTTAAAATAATTTAAATTTAGTTTATTCTTAAACTGATCCAAAATTGTGCCCTAAAGGCATAATTTGGAATTTTAGCAATTGATAAATTATTATGAATGATCTGTTTCACAATTGAATAGCCTCCCAAAACTCCCAGTCTGGCTTTTAATGTGTAGGAGGTCAGTAGTCCTTGTGGAATCATATCTCCGTAAGATTTGGGAGAGGAAAGAAGTAAATTAGATTGCGTAGGTGGCAGAAAGTAAACCTAAACCATTATTGTCAGGGGACACAGTAAGAGGGAGAGAGTGGAAGGGGAAGATCCTTTTGAAGTAAGGAATTTGGTAAGATCAGCAGGAGTTTCCAGCATAAAATGCCACCCTGACTTTTCACTAGATTATAGCTCTATTCACCATGATCTACCTACTAGACTGAAGTGTGCATTAAATTTTACCCTGATTCATTCAGTCCTTTTATCTGCACCAGATTTAATTTTCAAGTTTTCAAATAGGTTGTTGTGTATTGTTATAACTGTGCCCACAAAAAGTGCCACAATAAGAAGTGAAAACCAGGTAATGTAAGCTTGGTTTCATTTGCTTGTATTCTTCTAGTTTGTTTGAATTTTGTAGGCTGCCTGTTCATGATGAGGTTCCTAGTTGGTGAATAAATTTGCGCTACAAGTCATTGTCAGCAATATAGAATATATGCAAATCAATGGAAACACGAGTTTTTACCCTTTACATGTGGTTCTTGATTCCTCACCGTTGCAACTTAGAAATTTAAATTGTCGAGGCATTCTGATAGAAAATATTGTCTTCCGACAGGAGTGCAGTTATTTTATACAATAGGTGGGACCCAAGGTGAAATGCATTTCCATTGAGGGATCATTAGCACTTTTTCAGTGATGTTTGGAAACTGCAAACATTAACCCATTGTGAACATGAAAATGTGAAACATACCATCACTGTTTATGTCCCACTAAAATTAAATCCTGTTTTTTTTTTAGAAACCAAGAACATAAAGTCTGTTAAATACAATTAAATATCAATTGTATCAGTGAGCAATGGTTTGCAGATATACAGCTATGTTGTAAACATCACTATCTTTTTTTTTGCAAGCTGCACCACTTAGATATACCTACTCTTGAGTATATAACTAATTCACTACTTAAAGTATACTGTCAGGTGGGATAAATGAGAGCTATTAACATGCAGTGAGTAAGGGCCAAGAAACACCTGCTGTCACATCTCGGTGGAAGAGCTATGTTTCTGATTAAGCAGCTTTATTGATACAAATGCATTAAATTGTGTTCTGGTGAACAATGTACATTGAATTAAATTATTTGGAAGGTTGTCCATAGCAGCATTCTGATTCCCTTGTAAGATTGTGCCTTAAGCCAATGTAGAAACCATTGCTGAGATTTATATTTAATACACTTTGACCTGTATAGATATATGATGGGATTATTAGAAAGTGTAAGAATATAAAATAAATCTTTCTTCTTTTACCATGTTGTTGGTTCACCTTTCTAATGTGCTGTCCGAGGGTATAACCATTCACATTGTGCGGTATGCATCCTATGCCATTACTTGACAGCCAGTCAATGTATCTACTTCTCCTTGAATATGTTATTCAAGTGGGAATCTGACTTTAGTCCAATGAGTGTGTTCATAGTTTGCCAGAAATTGGGAGGGAATTTCTATGGACATATTGCGCTAGCCACCTCCAAATTTGTTTCAAGTCCAGAGCAATATGTTTTATCAGTTGAGGAGGAGGAGGGGGGTTGGTGGATGGCGATCCAAAGTTTCTTTGGTACTTCTCTTCCCAGTCCCTCCTATATATGCAGAAAGTGCTGCAGGCATGAAGCTGGGCTATAGTGTTGGAACGTGGTTACTTGAGGCTGGGCACAGTTCAAGAGCTGGGAGGTTATGCTGGAACTATATAAAGCACTACTAAGGCCAGAGCTGAAGTAATGCTTGAAGTTTTAATCACCCAATGTAGGAAAATGTGTTTGGACTAGAGAGGGTACAGGTGCAATGGAGAGTGCAGAAGAGAAGAAAAATTGAATGGGCTAGGGTTGTTTATTTTTGGAACAGCGGAGACTGACGGGAGACTAATGAAGTGTATAAAATTACGAGGGCTCTAAAGAGAGTGGATTGGCAAGCTCTACTCCCCTTGTATGAGGGGCTCAAACCAGGGAACATCGATTAAGAAGTAGGAGGTTTGAGGGATTTTGTTTTTCACCCAGAAGGCAATGGGGTTTTGGAGCTCTTCAGAGGGTGGTAGAGACAGAAACCATCGTAACATTTAAAAGGTATTTGGATATGCACTTGAAATGCCATACCTACATGGACCACAGCTAGTAACTGGGATTAGGTTGGATGGCTACTAGTTGGAAGGCAAAGATATAATGGGCTGAATGGCCTCCAATGTTGCAAATTTCTACGAGGCTCAACAAAGTGCTGGGGTATTGATGCTTAAAGGTTTGTTTTATATCTTCGGGCACTTGTTTTCTCTTTGGGCAATATTGAGGAAGGGTTGGAAAGTTCAGCAGGCTAATTGTCAACCTGTTCATAGAATCATAGAAACCCTACAGTGCAGAAGGAGGCCATTCGGCCCATCGATTCTGCACCGACCACAATCCCACCCAGGCCCTATCCCCACATATTTACCCGCTAATCCCTCTAACCTACGCATCCCAGGACTCTAAGGGGCAATTTTTAACCTGGCCAATCAACCTAACCCGCACATCTTTGGACTGTGGGAGGAAACCGGAGCACCCGGAGGAAACCCACGCAGACACGAGGAGAATGTGCAAACTCCACACAGACAGTGACCCGAGCCGGGAATCGAACCCGGGACCCTGGAGCTGTGAAGCAGCAGTGCTAACCACTGTGCTACCATGCCGCCTGTTGAACCATGAACACTCCTTCCACGATCATCAAGTCCTGGAGTGGGATTTAAACCCAAGCCTTTGACTCAGTGTCAGCAGCACTGAGCCAGTGATCTCCAAAACCAGAGATGCTGGCACACTTGGGATATGATGCTAGGGAGATGGGTACACTCCACTTCTCACTGACTTACATTGGCTCCCAATAAAGCAGCTTAACAATTTAAAAATTCTCGCCCTTGCTTTCAAATCCCTCCATTTCTTCATCCTTCCCTTTCTCATTAGCTCTCCCAGCTCAAACCCCTACAAGATTTTGTTCTCACTTCATTTATGACCTTTTGCGAATCCTAATTTTAATAGGAAACTGTCCCTTCAGCTGCCAAGACCTGAGAGTCTTGAATTCTCTCCCTAAACCTTTATGCCTCCACCTGTTGTTGAAGTGTAACTTTTTTATTAGTTTGTACCATATCACACTGTCTCCTCCTTTAAGACGCTCCTTAAAACCTACCTTTGTGAGTAAGTTGTTTGCCTCCGGTCGAAATTCTCCCGTCTCTTCCATTGCGGAAATCATAGCGGGTGAGACAGAAAATTCGCTGGATCATTTAAAGGTCCATTGAGCTCAGGTGGGAATTTCTGGTCTTGGCGTGCATAGCTGGAAAATCCCACCCAATATCTCCTAATGTGGTTCATTGCCAGTAGTCCTGTGAAGGGCTATGAGACTGGCAATAGTATTAAAAGTGCTATAGAAATACAAGTTGTTGGCACCATGCTGTGCATACTGTCTTGAATGTCTGCCTGGTATTGCTGTGCTCCATATCCTCTGTCTTCCTCGTATCTGCTCTGCTCCATATCCTGTGTATCTGCACTACTCAATATCCTGTGTGTCTGCCTGGTACCTGCTCTGCTCTATATCCTCTGTGTCTCTGCTCTATATCCTGTCTACCTGCCTTTATAACCTACAAATAATTTAACAAAATATAATAACAAAGTTGAACCAGAGACCTTTTTCAGCCGGATTAAAACTGAGCTTTTTCATATGCAGATTAGAGAAATTATGATCACTGAGCTGCTTTGTGGCAAAGTTCAACTATGGTGCAGACTTTCATGCCACATTTGTACAAGTCATGCACTCTCACATCTTTTATACAACGTGCACTCTTACACCTTTGATTTGATTTATTATTGTCACGTATTAATATACAGTGAAAAGTACTGTTTATTGTGCGCTATACAGACAAAGCATACCGCACATAGAGAAAGAAAGAGAGTGCAGAATGTAGTGTTACAATCATAGCTAGGGTGTAGAGAAAGATCAACTTAATGCGAGGTAGTCCATTCGAAAGTCTGATGGCAGCAGGGAAGAAGCTGTTCTCGAGTTGGTTGGTACGTGTCCATGGATATGTTCTCTCATCTCACTCATATATTGGGTACAACATGTACTCATGGTACTTGGGTATATTGTACTAATAACATGTAAACTTTCACCACTTGGGTCCCCTTACACCACTAATTTACAATATACATTCTGACATCACTCAGATACATGTACTCTTAGACTGCTTGTGTACTATATGTAGCTTCACAATACTTGTACAACTTTGTTCTGAAAACATCAAAGAAGGAAGATGTGTGCAACAATAACAGTTTTAAAATTCCAGAAGATGCAGAATTACTTTGTACAGACACCGATGAGCTTATAACTCCATTGAGAAGTGCAGTGCTGTCATTAAATAAAAACAAACAATGTTGTGGAACCTGAGATGTTAACCAGATTTTGTATTTGCAACTGCTGACTGACATGCTATAAATTTCCAGCATTTGCAGTTACTATCTAATGCTTAATCTAACTTGTAATTCAGAGTCGAAGACTTTAAAAGTACTGTCCCATTAACAGCCAGAAGGTGGCACCTCAACACACTTTATGGTGATCCGAGTCATTGTTCCACTTGTGACAGATGAACCACAATTAGGGGATTCCGTATAATCTACATTCTTGTCGAATTTTCTTTCTTTTTTTCATTTATTTCAAAGATACTCCCTGTAGATTTAATTTCCACAGGTGCTGGCAATCATCTACGACCTCATTCAAGTAAATTTTCTGTTATTGCGAGCTTAAACTGTGAGCTATTTGACCACAAAGGGCATCACTGCCAAGTCCACTCCTCTCATCCCACACCCACACATCTGCACCTTTCAGCTGGAGCCATTGGGTAGTTATTAGAATAATCCAGTCCAATTGCCTTTGCAAAGAAGGTCTGGAGTGAGATGCAGTGGTATTTGTCGCGGTTCGTCCCGAGCAGCTCGGTGACACAGGACTCTGTGCTCTACGGGCTGTTTCCGGGGACGCACACCGAGACAAATATCAACTGCTGCTGGAGGGTCATCAACTCGGTGAAGGACGTGCTTTGGTCCGCCCGAAACTTGCTGATCTTCCAGCTGAAAGATTTGTCCTCGACTGAGTGTTGCAGACTGGCACATTCCAAGGTCCAGGACTACGTGCTCAGGGACGCGCTCAAGCTTGGGGCAGCCACCGCAAAGGCACAATGGGGAAAGGCCACCGTGTAAAGCGTCTCAACCGAGGCAGACCGAGGGCTGGGTAATTGCAGAATACCCTCTGCCTGCGTAACTGTGTGCCAATCTGGAAAATAACGGCACACAGTAAACTCTGACGTATGTATATAGTTTTAAGTAATGAAATGTAATGTTTTGTAAATAAGCACTGTATTGTACTGTAAAAATGATTCCTTTTTTTGCACTGTTTATAACTTCGGATCTGTCGTTTTGCAATGTTTTATTTGAGAGTTTTTTTTGAATAAAGTATATTTTTGAAATAAAAAAAATAATCCAGTCCAATTGCTTCTCGGCCTTTTGGCTAAGATCAAGTGTGGTCTGCTGATGCTGCACTTGGTCATGGTCATTGAGTTGCATTTAAGCTTCATTTTCATATGAAGCTATTTTTAAAAGTGGCATCTCGGCCTTTTGGCTAAGATGCAAATGAGATCAAGCCTTGGAGGCAGAGACGTCTGCCTACTCCAATCAACTTGGCTCATGTAGATCAGGCCCAAGACAGGGTAAAGGGTTGCATACCCTGTCTTGTCAGCCTGGATCGGAAATGTCTCAACTTGTTGAGACTCTGAATTGGACTTGATTTGATTGAATTGGAAAAGTACAAAAAAAATCCAGTCCAATTGGCTAAGATCAAGTGTAGTATGGATAGGATGCTGCACTTGGTTGAGGTCATTAGGTTACATTTAAGCTTCATTTGAAGCAATTTTTTAAAGTGGCATCTCGGCCTTTTGGCTAAGATGCAAATGAGATCAAGCCTTGGAGGAGGTGGGTCTGCACCTACTCCAATCAGCTTGGCTCATGTAGATCAGGCCCAAGACAGGAGTGGAGGCCCGGTCTTGTCAGCTTGGATGGAAATGTCTCAACTTGTTAAGACTCTGAATTGGACTTGATTTGATTGAATTGGAATAAAAAATAAAATAAAATAACCCAGTCCATTTTTTAGGATCAGTCTGCTTCCAAAATCCTAAAAATTTCATCTACCACTTTATCTCTCGTACTTGTTTCTCCCAGTTTGAGGCACTGGACAAAACTTCCATCCCTTTCTAGAACTCCTAATGCCTCACCGCTATTGAAGCTACTGTGGTATGTTGCTCTTTCGTTGTGCACTGGGTGCTATGACTGGGATTTGCTCTGTGTCCTTTCTTGTGCTAGATGAGTGTATTTGCGACGCGGGGGCCTGGCTTTACGTTCTATGGTAGGCCAATGCTAATAACAGTGGTAAAGGAGGTGAAATTCTGTTAATCTTCTCAGTTCAAGGTCATTTTGAAACCAAATCTTATTCATCGGTCTGTTTCACTCTGAACGATGCTTTGCATTTCAAATTGCCCTGCAGTTTTATTTCTTGCCCATTTATTAATCACTTTTAAAAGATTAACATCATGTGGGCTGCCCCCTGCTGTTTCTGTCATTTCAGTTTCATCAAGGAAGAGTAGCCTTTGGCTTCCACTGAACATTAAGTATCCTGTAGTGAGGCAAGAGAAACTGTGAGCAATTTTCTTGCCCGGAAGTGGTACATTAGCATATTTTATAGCCTTTGGTAACTAAGAGGAGGACAGCATGCGAACTGCTAAGAGTTGATTGTGGTGATAGGCACAGTTAGTGGTTTATTTTTCCTGTGCACATGCAGACATCCTGTTAGCAACAGGGCCGCCCTCAAACAGGTGCTGAGACTGGGATCTCTCCACAAGATTGGGCAGACACCAGACCTTGTCTTTCCTTATAAATGGGGTTTTGAAATTAATTTAGCAAATAGATTTAATAAACATGAATGTAATACATAATAAGAACATTATCATAGATCTACAATTGTAAACTGCATTTATCAGTATATACTAACATGTATGCAATGTAATATGTCTCTCCAGTACCCTAACCCTTTCCTTAATGCACCTCCAATATTCTAAAATATAGAATTCCTCTGTCTCAACCACTCCTGTAGCAAGTCATTCCAAGTTCTAATATCCCTCCCCATTAAGAAGCTTCTAACTTCTCTCTTCACTCTCTTTGTGGCAATTTTACATTTTTGGTCTTTTGTCATGAACCAGCCACACATAATTTAAGAATAAAAACAATTATAAATCTCCTTAGGTTTATACAGTTCAATGAAACTAGTCCCAGTATCTCTCCTCATGACTATAATTTCCCACTATAATTTCCTGGTTAATATACATAATCAATAACCCAAATATTGTTTCTATAGGGTGGAACTGCACACAGTGCTCTAATTCACAAGCAATTATGTACTTGAACCCTAGGTCTCACTGTTCATTTGCACATTTCAACCCTTCTCTTAAATGAATGTTCCCAGTCCATGTTTTTCCCTTAAAGTGGATTATCCAAGACTTCTTCAAATTAATTAGCAATTTTCACATGTCCACAAACCTGTTAGTCTATGTATTAGTCTATTACAGCTCCTCTTTGTATGTCAAACGCTTTATTTCAAGTGATCAGTGAAGATGATATCTTGCTCCCTTTGCCCATGTTTGAATGATTTAAAGTTTTAAAGATTATTTATTAGTCACAAGTAGGCTTATGTTAACACCGCAATGAAGTTACTGTGAAAATCCCCTAGTCGCCACACTCCGGCGCCTGTTCAGATACTGAGGAAGAAAATCAGCCTGGTATTGACCACTGGGCCCATCACTTCCAACTCGCCTCCAATCTATACACCGCCCGTTAGATCTAATCTTGTGCACCAATCATCTTTCTATCTGTGCTGCTACATTTCCTAATGTCTGAATTTTTGGAACATGGTTTCTCTTCTGATACACTAATTTTTGAAACAAATATTCATGGGATGTGGACATCACTGTCAAGGCCTACATTGTTTTCCATCCTTAATTCCCTTGAAGGTGGTGGTGAGCTATCTACTTGAACCGCTGCAGTCTATCTGGTGCTAATAGACCCCACAGTGTTGTGAGGTAGGGAGTTCCAGGATGTTGACCAAATGACAGAGGAATGTTGATATTCCAAGGCAGGATGGTGTGTGACTTGGAGGGGAACTTGCAGGTGGTTCCCTTCCCATGCATCTGCTGCCCTCCTCTTTCCAGGTGGTAGAGGCCATGGATTTGGAAGGAGCTTTGGTGCAATGCATATTTTTTATTCACTCATGGAACATGGGCGTCGCTGGCTGGTCAGCATTTATTGCCCATCCCTAGTTGCCCTTGGAGGGCAGTTGAGAGTCAACTGCATTGCTGTGGCTCTGGAGTCACATGTAGGCCAGACCAGGTAAGGACAGCAGACTTCCTTCCCTAAAGGCCATTACTGAACCAGATGAGTTTTTCCAACAATTGACAATGGTTTCATGGTCATCAGTCGATTCTTAATTCCAGATATTTTTTATTGAATTCATATTCCACCATCTGCCATGGCGGGATCTGAACCTGGGTCCCCAGAACATTAGCTGAGTTTCTGGATTAATAGTCTGGTGATAATACCACTAGGCCATCATCTCTCCCTTATCTTGTAGATGGCATATACTGCTGCCATTGTGCATCAGTGGTGGGAAGTGGTGAATGTTTAAGTTTGATCGGGTGCTGATCAAACAGGCTGCTTTGTCTTGGATAGTGTTGAACTTCTTGAGTTGGAGCTGCACTCATCTAAGCAAGTGAAGAGTATTCCATCATATTCCTGGCTTGTGCCTTGTAGACCTTGGGGAGTCAGGAGGTGAGTTACTTGCCACAGAATCCCCAGCCTCTGACCTGTTCTTATAGCTACAGTATTTATATGGCTGGTCCAGTTCAGTTTATGATCAATAGTAATCCCCAGGATGTTGATAGTTGGGGGATTCAATAATGGTAATGCCATTGAATGTCAAGGGAAGATGACTAACTTCTCTTGCATTGCATACAGTCACTGTCTAGCACTTTTGTGGTGCGAATGTCACTTGCCACTTATCAGATCAAGCCTAAATGTTGTCCAGGTCTTTCTACATATGGACACTGACTGCATCAGTATGTGAGGAGTTACAAATGGTGCCGAACATTGTTCAATCATCGGCAACATCCTCTCTTCTGACCTTATGATGAAGGGAAGGTCGTTGATCAGGAAACTGAAGATGTTTGGGCATAGGACACCAGAGGGACTCCTGCCTCAGTGTGGCTGAGTAAAGAAAGAAAAAATGTAGGCAGCAGTCCTGATCCTGATCGTTACCCAGCAGCTATCCTTGGACTTTGTGTGCTTGGATCTGTCAGATGTGATGTTAAATTGAAGCCTTATCTGTCAGGTGGATGTTAAAGATCCCCCAACACTTTTGAAGAAAAGCAGGGGAGTTCTTCCCATTGTCCCGGCCCACATTTATCCATCAGCCAACATATTATTATTCATTCTCACAGGGGAGGGAGGGGGGGGGAGGGAGGGGGGGGGAGGGAGGGGGGGGGGGGGGAGGGAGGGGGGGGGGGGGAGGGAGGGGGGGGGGGTTGCTGTACCCAAATTGCCTGCACTAAAGTGACCACCACAAAAAATGAGCTTTAAAATTCACTGATTCATCCTGAGGTAATGAAAGAAACCATATAAGCACAAGTCTTTCTTCCTGACAGGACAGACGCTGATAGGATTAGTCTTGTCTTCATAATCATATAATCTACCAACACTCACTGCCTGGGCTTGTATCTGAAGAGTCTGTGGTTGGCAAAGAAACTGGAAGGAGGCCAATATCTGTGGGGTGGCATATGACAATGATTTTAATTCCCATAAAAGGGCGAAATAAAAATTTTCAATGTTTTCAAAGTTTATTGGGTCAGTGTTAAAATGACTGCCCTTTGCTGGAATTTTACTTTGATTTCCATTCATTATGTATTATGCATTTATTCCTTTGGTACTTACATCATTTCTATAAAACTGTAGTGAGCTACAAGTTAAGATCCATGTGATCAAATGGGGATATGGCTGAAATCTGCAGTGCTGAAATGGTTAATGCTTTGTTGATGAGGAAAAGGCAATCCAGCCAGCTGCTCACGCACAAGCACAGCCAGTCATTAAACTTCCATCTCTGTGATGAGATGGAATCAGTGACCCGTGGCATGTACCGCAGCCTCGGGGGTAAAGATACATATTACTTCCCTATCAACATAAAGTATCCGTACTGCAGACACAACATGGTCAATCTGTTAGCCATCGTTTTCATGTTTACTTGCTAAAATGTGCTTTTCTGTCTGTTAACTGTGGGATTCTCCTTCACTCTGTGCACACCGTGACAATATAAAAATGATATTTTCCACTAATAATACAGAGCTATTTCCACTTGATATCTTTAGTTGTGTTGCACTGGCAATACCAGTTTACATTGTGAGGTACAACTTCAATAATAACCCAGAAAGCCCATTATTCATATCTGCTCACAAACAGGGAATGGGATTCTTAAATTGAGGGGCTGTTTCTGATTTCACCAATTAAGAAAAGGGATACCTGTAACATGGAGGCAAAGGGCATCTAGATTCTGCATTCTCATTCAATTGAGAACTTTCCAGTCAGTTTACACTGTTAAAAAGAAGTGACGCAACAACCACTCTGTCAGTGAGTGATACAGTCTCCATTCTAGCAGTGAATGACCTACTCTCCTTTGTATGATTAGAGTGGATCAGCATTACTAAACGCTTCCCTTGGTCTCTGCTCAATCATCCTGAGAAGCAGTTGCTTTGAGGTTATGAAGGTACTTTGAAAAAGTTATTTGACCTTCGATGTGAAGGTTGCTCAGGATCTACAAATTACTTGCATTGGTTCACTGTCCATACAGTTGGATGATTTCTGTTGATATGAAAATCCCTGAATGTGGCCCAGTTGAAGTTTCACCATCTTAGTTCACTTTATGTTTAGTAAACTGGCATGAATATGTGGGAGTGTTAGTAACAACTCTTTGGTAAATCTCAGGACCTTGCCTGTCTGAACCTGCTCTAAAGCACCCTCAGGCCTGACCCATTAATGCTTCATCACGTCCAGATTGGAGGTAACTTATAACCACACAGCCAGTACGAATGTCACTGCTTGCAGAGTAAGCAATTGATAATAAGCCAACCTCTCCCTGTCTGTGAGACTACAAGCAGTAATTCCTCTTTAACCTTTCACTGCCAGATCAGACAATATCAACTTCCATTGCTAATGGACAGATTTTCTCCAAAAACCTTAACACATTTCCTACTAGTGAACAGATGCTCACTTCTTAGATTAACAACATGTGGCAGTACATGTTGCCTTGATTACTTCAAATTCTTCCGCATTCCCTTTGATAAGGTATGATTGTACTTACCCTCTGGTATCTCACTGAAGTCATTCTTCACGTGTCCACCTAGCCAGTGCATGTCAGAAAGCTAAGCAACTGTGTGGTCATCACAGTCAAGTACCATCCTGTCCTCAGACATGGTCACCTGTGGACCGCCTCCCTGAAAGAATCCCTGCATTGTGATCAGGAATCTCTGGATAGGGACCAGAAATCCCTGGATAATGATCAGGAATCACTCGAAAGGGATCAGGAATCTCTGGATAGTGATCAGGAATCCTTGTATAGGGATTGGAAATCCCTGTATAGTGATCAGGAACCTCTGGATAGTGATCAGGAATCTCTGAATAGGGATTAACAATTCATTAAGTGATCTCAAGTTAGTGAAATCCAGTTTTTTCCCCCACTCTCACTAGCCCATTCACACTATGTAGCATCCAACAGACGCCTGAGTACAGTCAGAATCGTCCTGATGTTTGTGGCTCAGTACCACACATGTTTTATTCAGTTTATCCAGCACCTTTTGGTTTATTTCAGATTTCCAGCATCCATAGTATTTTGCTTTTATGTCACTGCTTTCACTGACTAATAGTTTGAGGAGATAAGTCCTCTCTCTAAGCAGGCCCCAAAAAGTGAGGCTGCCCTTTCAGGCTGAAACAAAATCCAAAATGTTTAGTTACAATATAAGTACCTAGATAGTCCTCTTATTACAAATTACCTTCCCATACCACACACTAGAAGTCATTACTATTTATTTGGCAATACATCAACATGCATTTTTAAACACTATGTTTCTCCCTTCAATACAAAACCCTGCCAGAAGCAGAACTTTAGGTGGTGAGTGAAGCGTTGGACAGAGCAACCCTACACCTGGGAAACAATAGAAGGGCAGAGAGATTGAAGGCAACAGCAAAGAGGTTGAAATTGCAGGAACAAAACTGAACACTTCCCAGTTGATCATTGTGTGTGATTCAGTGGGAGGTCTAAATGGGTCATTAGGCTGATCTGTGTAAATTCTGACCCCGTTGTAACCTTTACAATTCTGAGTTTCTTTGTATTGAGCTTTTTACAGACTGGACACTGAGCCGGCATATGCCCCTCAATCATTCTTTGAACAAACAGCTTTGAACGTTGTGTAGCTGTTTGCCGATCAAATTACATTTTACTTGCAGTTGTGGCACCGTCCTTGGAGCAGCAGTTACCTACTCGCATCAAGTACCTTTCCATGCTACTTTCAACACAAGCTTCAGTTTAGTACCTGCATTGGAAGAGAGGGCAGAGAATGACCATGCAGATCCACTAAGAACTATCAGCAACTGCATTTTCTGCTCCTGGCGTTTTTCATTCTTGTTTAATTCAAAGCAGCTTCTTAAACAAGCGCTTTGAGTGTCTTTGAGACTATCACAACATTTCTCAACATTTGTCCCATAAAGTGTAAATTGAAGTGGAACTCACAGTGGAGACTCAGTGAACATTTCCCTTAAATCTGAAATGAGTCCATGTTCGGGCCAATGAATATAAATATTTTTTGTATCTGATTTAATGTTTATGATAATGGTGGAATTATTTCCCACTTTTATAGCTTCCTTCTCCAAACACTTGAGTTGTATTGAATGAGAGCTGTTGACTACCTCAGTGTTGGTCCCACACAGCCAACAGCCCAGATGAAGAGTAATTCCAGCGGGGAGTGTTTGTCTCTCCCAGCATTGAACATTTGGCCTAACTGCTTTGTAAAACCAATGATACTCTCACAGCCACACACACTTACAACATCTTCAGAGATGCTGCCCACACCAACACCAATTCAACCAGTGATACAGGAAATATCAAAACTGTATCAGCATTTCTGCCACATGGCTGCTGAATGAGCACTTACATTTTAATTAACTGTTTCTGATATGGGGTCAGGAAGTGAGCTACTCGCTGAACGATTCCTAGCCTCTGACCTGCTCTTGTGGCCACAGTGTTTTTATAGCTAGTCCAGTTAAGTTTCTGGTCAACGATAACACCCAGGATGTTGATAGTAGTGGTTTCAGTAATGGTATTGCCATTGAATGGCAAGGAGAAATGGCTATATTCTCTCTTGTTAGAGATGGTCATTGTCTGGCACTTGTGTGGTATGGGTGTTACTTGCCACTTGTCAGCCCAAGCGTGGATATTGTACAGGTCTTGCTGCATTTGGACATGGATTGCTTCAGTTTCTGAGGAATCTCAAGTGGTGCTAAACAATTATCAGTGAAGATCCTTACTTTTGATGTTATGATGGAAGGAAGGTCATTGATGAAGCAATTGAAGATGATTGGACATCAGATACTTCCTGGAGTGATGTCCTGGAGCTCAGACGACCTCCAACAAGCCCAATCATCTTCCTTTATGCCAGGTATGGCTCCAACCAGTAGAGAGTTTTCCCTGATTCCCACTGACTCTAGAAGACAAACCCTCCAATGGTTCAACAAATTTCTTATTCTGATATACAATCCAGCTGATTCTCCACCTGCACATTCTAACCTAACTCCACATTTGGATGCAATTCCAACCACAGCACCTACAATTCCTGTGACAGGCAAGTTCTAAGGGTTACTGTTAGGAACTAGCAGGCCTTGGTAACAAATTCATAGTTACATTGGGAAAATCTTCAAAACAGAAAGCCCAAGGGCAGCACAATGACACATAGTTCGCTCTGCTGCCTCACAGTGCCAGGGACCTGGGTTCAATTCCAGCCTTGGTTGACTGTGTGGCATCTGTATGTTCTCCCCGTGTCTATGTAGGTTTCTTCTGGGTGCTCCAGTTTCCTCCCACACTCCAAAGATGTGCAGGTTAGGTGGATTGGCTATGCTAAATTGCCCCTTAGTGTCCCAAAATGTGTAGGTTAGGGGGATTGGCAGGGTGAATGTGTGGGGCTACGGGGAATAGGCGGATGGGGGGGGGGGGCTAGGTAAGATGCTATGTCGGTGCAGACTCAATGGACCAAATGGCCTCCTTCTGCACTGTAGGGATTTTATTATTCTCTGATTCTAAGTATTATTCAATTAATGTATAAGATACTACATATATTTTGTATTTTACAGATTTGTTTAGGACTGAGAGAAACATTGTAATGCTCATTCATTCACACTGGTGCCAATGAAATTAAGAATACCAGCTGTAGCTATCTGGTGTTTGTACAAATATACATTATCTTATACACAGTGAAGCAAGTGCAATGTGTGATACAGTATTTCAACTGTAGCACTTCAAGGGAAATAATGGATTCTTATTGCAAAGTAGACGCACCAACTTCAATTTCTTCAATTGAAGTGTGTCCTTAGTACCGCACTCTTACCAAATCAAATCACTATTAGATGACAGGTTTCGATGTTTTTCTTTGTTTACTGCCAAGGAATTGATCTGGTCTTCAGAAATATGAAAGTACATACCTGTCTAAAATGCTAAGATATGCAACAAGTGGGTCTTGTGGCCTCAAATCCTCACACTACATCAGGAAAACTATTCTCTTGAGCCCAGCAGCTCCTGTGAAATGGAAGGCAAAACTTTTGCTTCTTTCTTGACCTCCCACATATTGAAGATTTGCAACTTGTACTCTTTCCTGAACAAGTTGTGCTGCAGCAGGGAGTCAGAAGCTGATGAAGAAGGATAAAGGACTACGCCTCTCTGCATTCTGTGAAATTGATGGCTTCCCTATCAGGAACCACAGTAAGGGATGAAGAGCTATTTTTGGCCCTGCTTTAGATTTGTTTTTGCCATAATCTCAGGTCTGCCCACACGTTCTGTTGGTGCATCTACTGTCCAGCGAAATTTTAACTTCTGTTTACTATAACTTTAACCACTTCTCCATAATAGACTATTTCCCTAAAAGTGGAAGCACAATAGTGGACAACAATGAAAAGATGTGTTTATGATGCGTATAATGTATGAACTGAGAACATTAAATCGAAAATTGCTGCATTAACTACTGGATTCCAATCCCAGTAGTGTCAGACGCTTTGAATTGGAGAAGCACGTTTTATCCTTCAGACGAAGCTCAATTCATTTTAGTACGGAGTGTGAACAGGCAATGGAACCCAAAAAGCATAGCTGCTGCACAAATTTTATTAAAAGACATTTTATTGGAATCTTGATTGTACAAAAAACTTGTGTTCCTTCACTTTCATTCTAAAAACATCATCCCAAATCTGGGATGACCCCAAACCCATTTTACTTCCCAAAGCACTGCGGGATAACCTGCCTGACATCTTCCATTGGCCGCTCCTTCTCTCTTCACTCTGTGGGCAATTGTTTGTTTGCTGTTCATAAAAGTCTGAGCTCTGTGAAGTTTCAATCTCCATTTTACCTACACTGCCTCTGATTCTGAAATCTTTCATTAGATGACGCTTTGCCGATATGTCTATTTCGATACTTAGTTTGAGGGGCATTGAATTTTCAGACAACAGGGGACAAAGGCCTGCAGTAAAATGAGGCAGCCTGATGTGAGAATGGTGAAGGTACAAGGAGGTTTTGGGCCAGATGATATGGTCAAGATGTGTGGCAAAGAGTGCAGCAAGAGTATAGGGTCAAAAGGGACAGGATGAGCTGTAAGGAATGAAACTATTGGGGTCACAAGAAGTGAGGCATATGGCCTTCTAAAAGATTGAGGGATGTGAGGGAATGTGTGAGACAGGGTTACCAGGGCATGGGCAGCTGGAGGAGTCTGAGAGAGTGCGGCTGGTGGGGTTATGAGCTATCCACATGGAAATGAAAGTTCAGAATAGATAGACCAGAAGGGAATAGTACAGAGGGAGTGGTGACACATAAATGAGAGACTCATCTAAAATACTACCATTGGGCTAGGAAGAACAGGGACAAAATCCTCTATAGTTTGTACAGCTAGGGGGAAAAAACTTACATTTATTTAGTAACTTTCACGCAAGGACATTCCAAGACATTTCACAGCCAATGAATTACGTTTGAGTCACTGTTGTTATTTAAGCAAATGCGGTAAAGAGGAAAATCATTTTGAATTTCAGGGAATTCACTACCACAGTAATTGCAATTCAGTCTTAACTGCTCCCACAGATTTAAGCAGTTAACATCACCGTAGCAACCCTTGCAATGACACTTGTAAATTGATGTTTACTCACTTCCCGGAGGAATGGCAATTATGCCAAGATCACAGAGGTCACATTGAGCTGGCAGGGACCCAGGGTGAATTTAGAAATCAATAATAGAAAATAAGATAGAGCTTTTTATCACCATGTTCCAATTGGCGCGCAGGGATTTTGGGAAGTTTTGGGCGTGAACTTCCTCAAAGGCTTCTCTGCTTCACCACGGTAACAGCTTTCATATACAAACGGAGATTCTCCCAAATTTGAACCAAGGTTATGGCAACAAAGTGAGAGAAGCATTGATTCAGCCATTTTGTCTACCTTAGGCCCAGTGACAGAGTCAATTCGTGGTCAGTTTATGAATGGCAAGACTCGATCTGACAATGTTGTCTTAAACTCATCCTCTGCAGCCCAGCCCTATTTTATTGTCTTTGACAATACTTGCTGTCCCTGGGATTTCAGTGAGATTTTTGTTGAAATGATTATTAGTTTTGCTTACATCTGAGCCTGTTTTTACGATGCACCGACAGCCAAACAGGACTTCAAAGTCTCATTGGAGGACTGATTACAGGTCGTAAAGTGTGGCAAAAAGCTAGAGTTGAGGAAACAACTGAAAAAAGCTGATAGAAACCCCCGTGGAGCTTCAAAATCCGAACTGCAGCTATTTGAGCCTTGCCTCCCTGAAATCTGAGAATAATCAAACAAAATTCTACGAGAGTTAACCATCCTCCAAGTTTTACCTTTCAACCCTGCCTCTCCATTCCCTCCCTCCTCCCCAGCAGCAGGGCATTTAGGATCTCAGTCTGCACCAATAGCCACCAACCTTTTTCCTAATCAGATGTTCAACCAACTGTTTAGGAAGAATTGATTATGTGCCATCAGCCAATTGTTTAGAGAATCTGATTTATTTATCCAGCACTTGGTGGAAAAATGTTTATGTTCTTAATTATTTTATTGGATCTCCAGTTTTGTTTTACAATCAGATTTAAAAACCTGCTCATGCTACAAAAAGACACCTGCATTTATACAGCGCCTTGTATATTCTCGGGCGGTCCCAAAGTGCTTTAGTTGAGGAAGTATAGTCAATGTTGTGATGTAGGAAATAAAACTGCCCATTCGTTCATGGCAAGCTCCCACAAACAGCATTGTGATAATGACCAAATAACTTGCCTTTTGGTCATTTTAATTGATTGAAGAATATTGGCCATTACACCAGGAAACCCCTTTGTTCTTCTTTGAAATAGTGTGATTTTAGTTACACCCAACTGAAATTTGCTGACAATGCCTCAGTTCATCATCTCAAATCAAGGCTGCTATTCCACTGCAGGACTGAGGGAGCACTGCACTGCTAGAGGTTCTGTTAGACCGAGGCCACCTCTCTGTGCTTGGGTGGATGATTGTAAAGATATCCACAGCATTATTTCAAAGGAGAGCAGTGGGTTATCCCTGGTGTCCTGCCTAATATTTATCACTCAATCAACATCACAATAAAAACAGATCATCTGCTCATTATCACGTTGCTATTTGTGGGATTTTGTTCACCACAAATTAGCTGCTATGTTTTCGAGCAGCTGACATACAATCCATAAAGTACTTCATTGGTTGTAAAGCACTTTGGGATGTCTAGTGGTCATGAAAAACGTTATATAAATGCAAGTTTTCTTTTACACGACACACTGTCCTATAATTCTAGAATATTGTTTTGCAATCAAATGCAGAATGGACTGTCACAGAACTCTGCTACTCCCGGGCTAACAACACCCACACCCCACCACTACCCCCCCCACCCTAATCCCCGCACCCCCCCTCCCCAGCACCTCCACATAACCTCATTAAACTAAGCTTCTTCCATTTCTCACTACCTTTTGTTTCCTACTGCCAATCCATTTTTCAATCTTGACATTTATTTTGCATTCACGCCATGTGTCTTAACTTCTTTAAAAATTTTCTTGCTGCCAACAACTTCTGGAAAATCCAAATCTATTATATTTCCTCATAGCTCAGTCCAATAGTTACCTCCGCAAAGAATTCCAGAGGATTAGTGAACCATGGCCTATTGCTTTTACTGATTGCTCTCTTTAGCCCTGTGCTCTTTAGTTGAGCAGTGAAAGCATTCCAAGCAGTGTCCTTAAGCATATACACACAATATGTTAAGACTGGCTGGCCAGGAACCTTTAGGTTTATTACTTTTAAATGCCAATTTGGCTCAGTTGTCAGCACCCAGGTCAGAAGGTGCAAGTCTTTCCCCTAGGGCATGAGCACATAATCTGGCTTAATACTTCCAGTGCAGCACTGAGGGAGGACTGCATTGCCAAAGGTGCCGTCATTCAGATGAGTTGCTAATACTGAGATCCTGCTCAGGTGGGTATAAAATATTCCATTTGGGAGAGCAGGAGAGTTCCCACAATAATGTGGCCAATGTTTCTTCCTAAAAAAAACAACAATAAGCAAAATACACTGTCTGATTTACTGTTGGGGCAGGTTTGCTGTGTAGAAATTGGCTCCTGCAATTTAGTAATATCAGGAGAGGACACAGCACTGGAGGATCGATAGACAGGATCGAGTGAGATTATGATGGAATTTATAGAAAGGGATGAAGATTTTAAAAACAATGTCCTGTTCTGTGGGTGCCAGCAGCCTTCAGTACCTCGCTTAAGACCCCAGTCTAGTCAGTGAGTGTTAGCACCATAAATGCTGATAGGGAGGTAATACTGATATTTAAACGCACTCACTTTCCAGCAGGACTCACAGCACAGGTTCACTGGCTGATTTTCCCTTCCTTGTGCCAGTTATACCAAGGCCGGTGGCAGAACTGTTACTGTTAAACATGAGGCTAAAATTAACTCAGTGCACAGTACAAGACTGAACTGAGGCACCTTCCTGTTTATATGTACCCTATTAATGTGCCACAAAGTGCTACAGAACAATGTGCACATATTTTCTCCAAATGTTAAAAATAAACATCTCTGTGCAGAAGCTGCTGTAAAATCGATACATGTTTGAAAGGGGCCATATATTTTAATTAGGCTTTGCATGCCTTCATTTTACCCAGATTAATATGATCTCACAAATGCTCCCCAGTATTCTCAGGTCTGGAGCACAGCTCCAAGGTTTAGCTGCTAAACTGGCCTCTCTCTTTAAGGTTGCTGATTTAAATCAAGGTCATTGTAACTGCTTCTAAACTTCTGAATTCATTCACAAGGCAATTATAATCAATGTTCCCTCAAATTCTTTTCTGTTGTGCATGATCTGTTCATTTCAACCCCCAATTCCTTTAAATTGTTTTGCACAGTCATGCATGGACATTAGCAAGACGACTTATGAGTGGCCCACATGGCTTCTGGGTTGCTGTCCATTCATGCATTCGAAGGAACATTAGATGTAAGTACTTGTAAATTTCAGGCTGTAGATCGTGGAGTTTCTTTCCTTTCCTTTCTTCCTAAAAAACAAGAAGCAAAACACACTGTCTGATTTACTGTTGGGGCAAGTTTGCTGTGTAGAAATTCCTGACTCCAACAAAGTGGCTTTGAAATGTGAAATTTCAAGACCTTGTACATCTTAGGTCATTACAGGCCAGGAGAAAAATTTGTTTGCTGCCCGAATAAGAAGCTGCAGTCATTCTGGCTCCAGTATGAAGTGTGGCACAAGGATTTACAAAAGCAGATGGAATGCATCGATGTTTCAGAGGTGTGGGGGACACAAATTGCCGTGTATGTGCACACCTGAGACAGGTTCTCTTGTGTGTGCAGGTAAGACAGGTCCACTTGCATATGGTCAAATGCAATCTGAACCCACTCATGAATGTGTTCCTTTCATGCAACACCCCACCCCATCCCCTCCCCCCACCCAACCACCCCCCACTTTTATTGATGCAGCAATTATAAAATGAACATTTACTTCCCAGCTTTCATTCCTGAGAATGTCAGGTGGTCACCCACAAACTGTTAGGCCAATTCGAAGACAAGTAGCCACCCCTGACAAATAACAGGGGGATTTCCAAACAGGACCAAAGATTGGGGGGGAAGAGCTAGGCCTGTCTATTTTTGTGTTCTGACTGTCAGAGGCACATCTGTAAATAGATACTGCATTGTTTCAGTTTCTGGGTGGCTTTGAGTGTCTACATGAGCTCTATACGTTGTTAATGGGTCAGTTCAATGACAAGCTGTGCCTTACCCAACCAGAACCAAGGCACAGCAAGCAGAACCGAAGCTAAACAATACTGATACACTTAGATCAGAGAAAAATTGTCCAGTTCCTTTGCACAAATCTATGATCTTCTGCCATTAATAGGGACTCATACCATTGGCCAAGTTTAGGTCAGTCGGACTTCCTTTTAAGGTTCCACATCTCCAGCTCATTGACTATATCAGAAAGACTGATAGATAGCAAATAAAACAATACCAAGTCTCTCAAATATTCATTCACTTTCATGGTTTTTGTAGAACCAAGGCCAGAAGCTACGGTCTTCATGGAGAATGAGCAGATTTGCGGAGTCAGATCCACCCTCCTCAGAAAAAGAGCTAAAATGGTGGAAAATCCTATGTAGTAAAAATGTCGTCGGAAATTTATCTTATTCAGCCATGGCAAATTTTGCTTCTATTCAATGATATTAGCTGAGGTGAGAAGTGTTGTTCCTACAACCAGCGAGTTGGTGGCAATCGTTTTTGCTCATGTTGCCAAATCAGGCATGAGACTTTCATTTTCTGTTCTGAGAATCATATTGGTTGGCCACTGAAAAACTGGAGAGCCCAAATTGAAAATCCATTTCATCCACAAATGTCTTCCATTTCATCTTCTCTCTCCATTCCTGGTAAGTTATTTTGGATGTGATTTTGCCGTACAATGTATCATTCCATCCTCATCATCAGCTGTTCTGTGTTTGATCTGAAAGGAGTGTCTGTCTTCCTATCGGTAGGGTGGTTGTTTCTGCACGGGGTATGCTCGCTGAACCTTGAATGGCCTTGGAGTCCATATCGGGAGCTGTCCCAGCATGCGTAGGCCTGAACGAAGACCGTGAGGTGTGAATGGAGTGTTAGGCCGTGAAACCACATGCTGACGCTCACGTGAACTTAGAGGAGGCAGGTTCTTGCTCTGAGGAGGAGGTGATGGCATGGAGAATGGACTCGTAGCCTGAGAAGATACCTCAATGGCGGGTGCAAAGCTGTAGCGCTGGTGTAGTCCATGACCGGTGGGTCCGTTGTGTGGGCCGGGAGGGACATTGTGTGAAGTCACTCGATGCTCTGGTCTTTGCTGCATTGCCTGTTGCTGATTCTTCTTTCTGTCCTTTTTCAGCAGGTCCTGGAGTTTCTCCACTTGTGTCTTTCTCATGTGGCAAAGCTTTCTTGTCGTGTGAAACCTCTCCAGGAAACTCTCCAATGATACTTTACCAGCCAGGAATGTGTCAGTGATTTCCTATAAAGAAAAACAGTCTAATTATATACTTTGATCCAATAGCAGAAAGTACAATAAGACAGGGAACAAAGAAAACACTTCACTGGAGGAATTGAGGCAGGACAGGTTTGGTGACCTTTATTCCTGAGTCTATGGAAATATCTAGGGGTCAGAGAGTGGAGGTCAACTCATATTAATGTGTATAAATTTTACAATGGGGTGTAACTGCATATAAATGAAAAATGTTGCAGCAAATCTATCTTGAAGATATGAAAAGAAAAGCCCAGCACTGTTGATAAACCCAGTATGTGAGTCCTGGTTAAAATGCAGCAGCTGAGTTGAGTGGTAGTGGAAGCTCTCATTCTGCTGTTACTGTGGTTTATAGCTGTTGTTTATAGCAGTGAAGTTGCTTCTTGCAGAATGTCACTTTCATGCAATCAGGATGTCACATTTTTGCAAGTGTAAATACGACTGGGGCGAACTAAAAGAAAGAAGCCGAGAGCTGTAGATTGTCTCTCAGTCAGTTCTGAACTGTACACACTGGACTATGGAAATGAGGCACCTGTAAATCTTTCAGAACTACAGATATTCTAACACAAAGGGCCTGATTTTACCATCAAGTTGCGCCCGTTTTCGGGTGTGAAAACTTGGTAAAGTGAGGCGAGTAGTGCGATCCGCGACTGCCTCCGCACCCGTTCCCCCTTTACCAAGCACCTAAGATGGCCGAAACGGGACTGTGCCCGAAATGGGCGCGACAGCAATTTAAATGCATTTGAATGTATTTAAATTGAATTAATGGGCTGGACACCCAACTTTACCAGCACTTCCCCCGTTACCACCGCATTCGCCAATCCTGAATTGGCGCGAATCAGACATGCTCAATAAAAGTCTGATTCAAGCACTCCATCAGTGAGGATTAGTGAGGAGGTAAGTGCATAGCGTCCGATGGCTCTCTGCTACTCACGGATATCTTACTGTTGCGGCCATTTTCTGTCTCAGGTTGGTGGCGGCTCGGCGAGTGTGTGGGGGTGGGGCGGGAGGGGAGGGTGGGGGGGTTGTTACTGATATCCAACTTGCGGCACAGAACCGGGCCTCAGCACTGACCCCGGGTCTTGCGGTGTTGCTGGGTCCTAGTGCACTCAGCTCACTTCCAGCTGAAGGATGTGCACAAAGTCCTTGCAAATTGCACTGCTGCAGCCTCTCAACTTTGCAAGGAGCTGTGATTGTGGGAAGCATGTGGCTGGGGGAATTGGGGGAAGGGGGAGCTGTGATTGTGGGGAGCATGTGGCTGGGGGAATTGGGGGAAGGGGGGGCTGTGATTGTGGTGAGCATGTGGCTGGGGGAATTGGGGGGGCTGCGATTATGGGGAGCATGTGGCTGGGGGAATTGGGGGAAGGGGGGGCTGTGATTGTGGGGAGCATGTGGCTGGGGGAATTGGGGGGGCTGTGATTGTGGGGAGCATGTGGCTGGGAGAATTGGGGGGAGAATGTGGCTGGGGGAATTGGGGGGAGAATGTGGCTGGGGGAATTGGGGGGAGAATGTAGCTGAGGGAATTGGGGGGTATGAATAGTGACTGTTGATGTGCTAGGGGCAAGCAGTGTTCCATAACCTGTACATGTGTTCCCTCTCCATCTCCCCTCCCCCCCTTCAGAGTAACGAGATGGCTTTTGTGGTGCAACCAATAAATCTTGTTGTTCTTTTGGTTGCTGCTTGGGCTGAGGAGGAGGAGCTGGAGAAAGAATTGAGGGCACAGGAGGCCCAGGCCTTACCACTTCCAGGACCAGAGGGAGACGACCACCAGAGGCAAGGAGGGGGTCGCCATTCACCCGGTGGGGCGGGGGGAGGGAGGGGGGTGCATAGGAGAAGGAGGGAGCAGAGACCCTGGCAGTTTTGTGCACGGGTGTCCTTCGAGCAGATGTCGGACACCGTGTGCCGCCGATGTCTCCGACTCCGAAAGGAGACCGTGCAACACCTGTGCAACCTGTTGCAGGACTTGGCACCTAGAGGCGGGGGGGGGGGGGGGGGGGGGGGGGGGTGGGTGGAGTGGGGGCACTCACTCTCGGTGGCTGTCAAATTGATGGCCGCTCTAAACTTCTACACGACTGGTTCTTTCCAGACCCTGAGCGGAAATGTCTATGGCATCTCCCAATCTGCCGTGCACACCTGTGTGCGGCAGGTCACTGAACCCTGTATGCCCGGGCTGGCCAATTCATCAACTTCAACCTGGACCAGGCGCAGCAGGAAGCCCGGGCTGCAGGTTCGCAGCCATTGCGGAGATGCCTAACATGCACGGGGTGATCAACTGCACACACGTCGCCCTCAAGGCCCTCCTACAGAATCCACAAAGATTTAAATAGGAAGGGGTTCCACTCCCTGAATGTTCAGCTCGTGTGCGACCATAACCATCATGCACACCTGCGCCTGACATCCAGGCAGCGTGAAAGACAGCTTCCTCGTCAGGAGCTCAGACATCCCGGAGGCATTCGAGGAGGAGCCCAGGCTGCGAGGTTGGCTCCTGGGTGATATGGGTTACCTGCTTCGGACATGGCTGATGACGCCTGTGTGGAAGCCTGTGTCTGAGGCGGAGACCTGCAATAATGAGGCCCGTGTAGCCACCCGCGCGATAGTGGCGAGGTGCACTGGGCTCCTCAAGATGCGATTCCGGTGCCTGGACCGATCTGGCGGAGTCCTCCAATACAGCCCAGTGACCTGTTCCCATATAGTGGTCATGTGCTGTGCCTTGCACAATCTGGTTCTACAGAGAGGTGACCTCTTGGAGGAGGAGGAGGACATGGAAGCTGACCAGCCGGGCATCGCTGGGGAGGATGATCAGCAGGAGGAGGAGGAAGAGGAGGAGGAAGAAGATGAAGAAGAGCATGCCGAGGAATGCCAACTGGGCGCTCGAGGGCTTGTAGCCCAAATGAGGGTGGCAAGGGAGGCCCTGATCACCAGGCAGTTAACTCGCTAGGGGTATGTGTCTGTTGACCAGTGTTGGCCTGGGAAGGACGCAAGGCAGGCAATAGCTGGTCCGTCTGAAAGCTTTGGGACTCCTCCCAACAACCCCGTAGTTGGTCCAGTGTGGCCGTCAGCCTCTCCTGCATTCCCTGGCTTTGTTGCTGCATCTCCAGCAGCTGAGGGTCCAGTGATTTCAGAGGACCAGCGTGTAGCCTGGGGTCAGCTGAGTCCTCACCTCCGGCAGGCCCCCGCATGCCAGAGGCCTCGGACATTCCCTCCTCCACCCGATGTACATTTTCAGATGTGTCGTGCTCACCAGAGAATGACCCAGAAGCCTCACCACTAACTGGACCCACCGACATGTCAGTATCTGGGATGGTGAGTTGTAAAGTGGCAGCTGATGCCAAAACTGTGCCATCCTCGGAGGTCCCTTCACCCATATTCTCCGAGGACTCATCCGAGCCATCTGGACCAGGAGGGGCAGGAGCTGTAGCTGGGACCTGTAGTCCAGAAGGCCCTGGGGCATCCGGATCTGTCCATGCAACAGGACACAAGGTTAAGTGCAAGGGAGGGAGAGGAATCCGGGATGCCAAACACAATTCACACATCTCCACTGAACGTAGAACAAAGCACCAAAAAAATTACATCACAGGAACAGGCCCTTCAGCCCGCCAAGCCTGTAGCGACCAGGCTGCCCATCTTATTTGTAACCCCCTACCTTTCCGGGGACCATATGCCTCTATTCCCATCCCATTCACATAACTGTAGAGATGCCCCTTAAAGGTCACTATCAAATCTGCATCCACGACCTCTCCCGGCAGTGAGTTCCAGGCACCCACTACTCTCTCTGTGCAAATAAACATGCCTCTTACATCTCCTTTAAACTCGCGCCTCCAAGAAGTTGCCTCAAAATGATTGAAGGAATGACCGGTGCTCACGTCTAGACGGCAGCCCGACCATGCTGTCACTGACAGCCCGCATCTCCCCTTCTCTGGAGAGCTCCAGCGCCCGCTCCTCAAAGGGGGTGAGGACAGAGATCTGGCTGACCACTCTCTGTCTTCGCCCTCTCACGGATGTTGTGTTCGGTCTTCTCCTCTGGAGACAGACGGAGCCATGAAAGAAATGGTGGCGTGACTCCTGCAGAGTATCAGGTGATGGCCCTTAAAGGGCAAGCACAGAGGGGCTCACTGGGGGAAAGGAAGGAGATGCTTGGGGGTCAGGTGCTGGAAGCATGCAGGGTGCTGGGGATGGGAGGGTCTGGGGGAGGATGGAAAATGGGGTTCAGCACTCACCCTTACTGCACGAATGAGGTCATTGATTTTTTTCCAGCACTGCTTCCCGGTTCGGGGGGGCCAATGCCCTGGCACTGACACGCCCCTCCAAGGCCGCATTTCCATCAGCTCCCCTTGGTCTGCATCTCCCTGGGGGAAGAGCGTGTCCTGCCTCACCTATGTTGCATCCAGCAGCCTCCCCAGGTCGCCCTCAGAGAATCGGGGGGCTGTTCGTGCGGACATTTTGTGCAGGAATGCCTGCCTGCCTATTCTTGAGTTTTTAATGGAGCTGCCTCTCGTTAGGGCAGATCAGTTGCAGGCAGTTTGGCAGAACATTCCAGCAAATTACATGCAGTTTGCTCGTTAGCATTGAGGGGAAGGCATGTGAGCACTTGCAGGTGTGCTGTCGGGGAATGCGGGGGGGGGGTTGCGGGGGGAGGTGGATGAGTGCCTCAATGATTGGGGACAGGGGAGAGAGAGGGAGGTGTCATACAGATGAAGATGGGGGCCTTGTGTGGGAGGGTCCAGGATGGGTGTGAGGGGGATCACCCTGCCTGATATCTGTAGGGTGGAGGGGGGAAGCCGGATCTCTCTGCCTGAGATGAGTGAGGGGGAAGGGGGGAATGGCCGCGATCAGTCTGGGTGGCGGGTAGGTGGGAGGATAAGGGGGTCAGTAATGTTGTGGGGATGGGGCAATGTATGTGTGGGCCAGGGGGAGGCATTATCCGGGCCGGGAGGAATGTAGTAGGGGAGCAGCATTCTATCATTTTTTTGGTGAGCATGTGCAGTTGGAGGTGCCGATGGGAGCTGCAGAGTTTCGGGCACGATAAGTCCCGTCCACAGGCTATGCAGTGCAATTCAGAATCGCTGATTTTTTTACAGGCAGAGTGCACATAGGGGCGCCTGAGAACGGGTCTAAAAGTTGGATCTGAAATACTCCCAGATTCAAGTCTGCCCAGCATTTAGAAGCAAAATGCTCAAATTGGGCCCAAAGATTTAAAAGAAAGGCCCAGAAACTACTGATGAGGAAATTCAACAATTAAATCTTTGAATAATTGTTTTATATCAATCCTAGATTCTTTTCCACACCGTGTGTTCTCTCCCCCTTCCTCCCTCCTACTCCCCTCCCTGCAGCGATGGTCTGGCAGCTGTGACCACAGTGTATTTAATTGACTGTTCAGTTCTTCAGAACGCACTTCCCACGTTGAGGCACCCTTTGAGGTCCCTAGCACTGTGAGGCAGCAGTGCTAACCACAGTGCCACCGTGCCTCCATGCTGAGGCACCCTCGAGGTACCTGGCTTGCCTTCGCAGCATCCACTTTTCCCAGTGGCGTTGCCGAGGGTCTGTTACCACCCACTGATTGGGCCTGTGGGACTGAAAACCCACTCACCCTTCTTTTTGCTCGACAAGTTTGGAGGCAGCCAGGGGGTAGGCAGCATCCCATAAAATCACTGAGCTGGTCTTGTGCTCGCAAATGCAGGCTTCAGATCCCCATTTGGGCACACAGAACCCTGAAGCCTGTGGTTAATACAGCCCAAAGTCTGCCAGCTAAGGAAAGCTTAGAATGACTATCAACGTATATCTCAAATAGCTTGCAAGTCTCTGCAATAAATGATTTGATTTGATTTATTATTGTCACATGTATTAACATATAGTGAAAAGTACTGTTTCTTGCGCGCCATACAGACAAAACCTACCATTCTTAGAGAAAGTAACGAGAGAGTGCAGAATGTAGTGTTACAGTCATAGCTAGGGTGTAGAGAAATATCAACTTAATGCGAGGTAGGTCCATTCAAAAGTCTGATGGCAGCAGGGAAAAAGCTGTTCTTGAGTCAGTTGGTACGTGATCTCAGACTTTTGTATCTTTTTCCCAACAGAAAAAGGTGGAAGAGAGAATGTCCAGTGTGTGTGGGGTCCTTAATTATGCTGGCTGCTTTGCTGAGGCAGCGGGAAGTGTAGACAGAGTCAATGGATGGGAGGCTGGTTTGCGTGATAGATTGGGCTACATTCACAATCTTTTGAAGGAAGGAAATGAAGGAAACTCCTTTTTTTGGCTTAATCAGGTACACACAAGTGATAACTGTTGGCTATATGTGTTCCTTAAATGTTGACAAGGTTACATCCTACTATACTCAGTTTAATCACATATCATAGAACTAGATTCAGGGCTGTCTGTACAGTGTCAGCTTTACTGAGGCAGTTTGTTTAGAAACTGTTGTTCAGTTTTTGCTGGTTTTCCCAGTTAATCTGTATGGTGGCGACCAGGGTCAGATTTCCTACCCAACCATTTACACAATTCATGGCAGCAACAACCAATAATTTTCTTTAATAGCAAAGAAACTATAACTAAAGCACGGTGTCACTCAATTCAGAAAAATTTGTTTCAAAGCAACTTCAAAACCACAACACAAATAACTAGCTTACAATTCGGTGTGGCGAGCTGGGGGAGGGGAATCACTTCCTGTATGAAATATTGTGCTAGTGACAAATGGAGAAATGGTGTCAATACTGGGCCTTCCTGTATGTGAACACTGCAACCTGCCAATCTGTGTGATCTGGTGCAAAGCATCACTTGGGTGAAGGGTAGGAATATGTGGACCACAGCTTCCTGAGGTAGCAAAGTACATTATGAAGCCTGTCTAACCGTGTTCAAGTTATTAGGAGCATTAGTTTGTGTAATGGGACTGAAGTATTTCTGCTTCTTTGTAAATACTAATTTTAGGAAACAGTCTCCAAAATATTGCAGATTGTGTCTGATCTGTTGGAAAGTGCTTATGATGGACATTGACTTATTCCATTCTTCTATTCATCAGATTTCAACATTCAGCTTTGGTATGGATCTGCATCAACCTCGATTTACAATAGGCACCCTCGCCAAATGATGCTCTACATGCTGAAAATAAACATCGGAATCTAGGTTTCCTCATGTATCAGGGAACTACAATTCTACAGAGATTTAGTCTAAGAGTTAGCTGTGGAGTGTGCTCTTGTTTATAGCTAGATCTTATCAAGAGAGTATCTGACAATCAGGAGAGAGCACCAATCAGCACACAAGCTAATCTGGGTTGATCTTTCAGCAGTCCTAACATTGGCTGTGCTGTACTGATAAGGAAAAATAATAACAAGGATTGTCGTATTGACATGTAATAACTCCATAGGCCTTAACCATTCATTCATCCATTTCCACTATGTTTCAAAAAACTCATTTTGTTACAAGGGCAATAAAAATGTCACTCATTCAGACCCTTTAACTTATCAATGACAGAAGTCACAAGCCCTTGAAACCACTTAGCCTTGTGTAAATAAACATTATGAAATGGACCACAGAGATAAAGGAACCAGAGCTGTCAATCAAGTAATGTTTTCTCAGCAACGCAGCTCTTTCAACACAAATAATGGATGTCTGGGCTCTCGAAGCATTGGGAGCGAGTGGAGTTTGTCATGGGTGGCATGAGGGGCCATAGAGAGTAGTGGAGGGCCATAGCTTGGCATAGTCAGCTTAAAGGCACATGGTGGGGGGAGTGGTGGTGTGGGTGCAGCATTATAGCTTGGCATAGGGGAATGAGGGGCCAAGGGGGTTGGGTGGGAAACCTTAACTTGACATAGGGTCTTTGAACTTGCCTTTTATAGGGTCTCAAATGCAGACTAGGGTTCATGACTCCTCTCCATCTTTAACAACCTGGTCCGACTCCATGAATATTGAGGAGGAGTAGGACATGCATCTCTCTGCAATGGAGTGCCAGATGTGGGTCTTTGACAGGAATCAGCCTGCACCCTTTAAAGGCAACCTCGAAAATCAGTCCTGGGATCCTGCAATCAGGACCCGTCCACCATTTTTACTCAGCATCCCAACTGGTGAAATTTCAGCCCCTTAACCACGTTTCTCTCTCCACAGATACTACCAAACCTACTGAATAATTCCTGCATTTTCTGTTTTTAAAATGAAGTAGGCACTAGGCAGGAACATGAATTGGAAAATATCTGATGATAATATAAATCAGGAGGTGAACAGAAGAGCTTCAGAGGTTTGGAATTTTATGTTTTTATTGCGCAGACCGCTGGAAGTCATATATTCCCGAAAATTGAGAGCACAGAAGCAGACGATTTCATTTATTACACAGATTTTATTTTCCTAAAATGCCAATCTCACAAATCCCATTCCCATTCCCTGTCCTCGTACCCTTTAAAAATGTTTAAAAGTCTGAGTCAATCATTGTTTATGACAGAGCTTTCCAAATCCAAACCAACTGCTGCATAAAAATACTTATCATAACCTTTCTCAACATTCTCTTGATGATTTATTGACTTACTAACTCACCACTGGTTGAAATGGTTTCCCCTATTTACCTGGGAAAATCCCCTCACAATTTTCAACACCTCCAAGAGATCTCTGAAACCTTTTTGTTATAATGAAGAGGCTGGTTAGTATGTGCTCATAACTACACCCGATCACCCCATGGTATCATCTTAGTGGATCACTTCCATCTGCATGGCCTTGAAAACCCTCCTGAAGGAGGGTGCTCAAAATGTGACACAATCTGCTCTGTTTCATGGGGATGGTGGTAGCTGTGAAAGTGCACGGTTTGCCTACTCCCGCCTCACCTCTGCCTGCGAGAGGCGTCCAACAATATGGCAATTGGCCAATTAACAGCCATACGACAGGTTGTTGTCCAACAATGCGAGTGCAAGGTGGGCTTCTTGCCCACTGGGCCATTGAGGGCATGACATCCAAACCCCAAGCTGGCAGGCCATCACCTGGATGGAGGTGAAGGCCACTGATTTAAAGGGACCTTTGGCACTTTGTCAGATGCACTAGAGGTACTCGTTTCCTAAAGTTTTGTTTCTGCTGTAATTATTTGCCAGCTTGTTTTTTATCTGCTTTTACTGAGGGGGAGATTTCAGGCCTATTGGCAGTGACAACAAAGCCATGGAATAGAGCAGAAGCATAACTCTGATGAATATGGGGAAATATGGACCCTCAGGCTGTGAATTCTCTGTGTCTCTCCACATGTGGCCGAGAGAAAGAAGCCAGGTGATGGGGAGGACAACAGGATCTGGACGGCCCCCATGTTCAATGATGACTCTCTACTAAAACCCTCTCACTCTGTAAGTGACAGGAAGGAACTGATGAAAAGAAGAGACCTCACAGCCTGACCAAAGCAGCCTGGTCAGCGGTCGCAGTGGAGGTCAGCAACTTGGGGTCACCCAAAGAACATTGGTTCAGTGCTGAAAATATCTCAATGACCTTTTAAGGGCGAGGGTGGCTTCATTGTGGAGATGTCCATGCACAGAAAGATTTTGGAAGGGTATTGTCCCCTGCACTGCCCAAAGATGTGAGGTATCATGATGCACAAATGCCACTGAACGTGGCTTCGAGGCCTATGAAGGTGTTGGGGGTGAAGGGCTGTGGGGGTGGAGAGGACGCACTGATTTTTGGGCACTAATCATTGTGCAGCCCGTGGGGTCCTCAAAAGTTATATTTATGAAGGAGCGATTTTACAGGAGATTCAAAACCATTGCAGTGTTTTCTTTAATTCTGGTTTCACAGGATGTGAACAGCTATACAGTGCTGCAGGTGAGCTAGACAAGGGCAGAAAAAGGCCGAATGAATCCCCAGAAACAGGTAAGTCCGGGGACTTGGACAGCGACGGTTTGGGCGGATTAGGAGAGCAGAGGATAGGTGTGGTGGGTTTAAGGCAGGAGGCAGATAGGAAGATAGGGGAGTTTCTAAAATAGGGAGCAACCCTCCCCTTCCCCAGAGCGCAAAGTTCATTCCCCCAAAGGTGCTAACCCCCTTCCTCTCCATCCTTTGAAGAATTAAAGGAAAGGCTGCCCACTCCTGCCTGGCAGCCTCAACAACTGTTTTATGGTATTGGCAGCATACTATTGGGGTCAACTGACTTGGTAAAAATTTAAATATGGTAAGGCGGGCTGCTGATTTTGGCACCTGCCTACCTGGCACCCCCCCTTATTATGGAGGTGAGCTCAGGGGTGAGTGGAAAGATGAAGGGGTGGACACCCTTCCTAATTTAAGTGGTCCCTGCTAAAATACATCAGGCGGAGGCTAGTAAAATGCAACCCTTTACATCCTCCTTTACAATCAACAATGGAACAAAACGAGGTTCCCACGTGGTGTGCAGGGAATACACATTGGGCCTGATTTTACCATTTTGAGTCTAAGTGCCGAATCCGGGCGTCAAATCGATCTGCGCCTGGAATCCTCTTTCCAGCGCGCCCGTATGCGTTTTGCCGGCTCCGGTCTGATTCGCGCTGTGGGCGGGGCTTAGCACTGGCGGACCGATCGGAGCTCTGAACTGCGCATGCACAGTTTGAAAAAATCTGACAGAGCGCGCCCGGGCGCGAAAGAAGAAAAAAGCAGAAAGCGGAGAGAGCGACTCTCTGACGATCATCCTCTGGTCGGGGGGAGGTGGGGGGGGGGGGGGGGGGGGGGGGAGAGAGAGGAGGAGGGGGGGTGGGAGGAGGAGGGGTGGGTGGGACGCAGATCATCCTCTGGTTGGTGGGGGGGGGGTCCATCTCTCCCGCTCTCTTTCCCCTGCAGGGAAGAGTAATCTGTGGCTGGCAGTGTACCAGTGATGGCGTATCCCTTTACAGGCCCAGCTTGGTCCTTCTCCAGTGTCTCCTCTTGGACTTGTACTGATCTTGTAGCCGGTTTTCATGCGGATCCACTGTGGAATCGGCCGGTTCTGCTTCATCTTCTTAGCGAGGAATCGCTTCATCCTGAAGGTTTTGTGGGATGGCATGGCCGCACGTCCATTCCGGCAGGAGGGATTCGTTCCTTCCCCTCCCACCCCCAGAGAAGGGGCTGGGTCAGAGAGCCGTTGCAGGCTCTGATCCTGCTCTTCGAAAGCTGCAGCGACGACTTCAGACTTTTATTTTGCAAGCCACTTACAGTGCGGATGCGGAACGGGCCAGAAGACGGTAAAGTGGGATTTGGCGGTAGGGTTGGGCGCGCGGTTCATTAAGTCGATTTAAATGCATGCAAATGCATTTAAATCGTCGGGCCACCCGATTCGGGCATGGGCCGGACCCGCGCCCGCATCGGGTGTCGGTAAAGCCGCGATCTGCTTGGAATCGGGTGCAGATCGTGGTATAGGCCCGACGTCCAACTTTACCGCGTTTCGGGCGCGAAGTTTTCGTAAAATCGAGCCCTATTACATGGGGATGTATTATTGCAGTCAGTATTATTAGACTGCTAGTAAGTTTAAATGAGAGTTAATTACTCTTTCAAAATGGCAGACAGGCTCCAGATTTCAGAGCTCTTCTATTATTGCCCTCCTGTGAGATGACATCAGGTTTGTGACCCATTGATGGGGCACCGGATATTACATCACCACAGGACTAAAACAGTCCAGTTTTCAACATGTAACATTCAGCCCAATTGATCCTAACTGTAACCTAACCAGGCAAGTTCCATGCACTTTGGCTAACTTTCCAGTATAATTTTCAGCTGAGACCATGGACCTAAAATAAACATTAATATGGTCGTGATAAAAAGCCAGAGAGGTCCGGAGTAGCTACATTAATGATAAACAGACTGCAAAAACACAGACATCTCAATTTACCTGTGTATAAAAACCCTTCAATTTGCAGTCATACTCTCTGCCTCCCATTCAGATTGTTTCGTTGTATCTTCATTGGGCTGAATTTCGGTTTAATTTTACCCACCTATTCTAATCCTTTTTCCTTGGAAGAGGGAGTTTAAAATTCTTGTACTTTCAGTGTTTTTCTCTAAATCCCTATTCACTCTTCTCATTTTCAATGTGCGCGTAAAATTTAATCAAACCGCCTCCTGTTGATGGAAAACCAACAGCAAAGGAAGATTTCACAGCCAATTAAGTTTTCTAAGTTTGGTTAGCACTGTAGAGTAAAGAGTAAATAATATATTAATCAGACCATGATGATATGAATGATCTAACTGTGAGATCAGTAGTGAGATGACTGAGTGGCTCCTGGACAGCTAGATGTAGAACAAACTGCATCCTGAATAATATCTGCTTACCCTGAGGTCTTTGGAAATAGATCTTCATAAATTAAACCATACCGACTATCTCAAGTCTGTCATAAGGAAGCAAAACCTCATCAAGGTTCGATAAGACTAGAGAGAGGGTTATTAATAAACTATCATGAATGAAAAGAGAAAATGCTGGAAAATTTCAGCAGGTCTGGCAGCATCTGTAAGGAGAGAAAAGAGCTGATGTTTCGAGTCCAGTTGACCCTTTGTCAAAGCTGCAGTTCGAAACGTCAGCTCTTTTCTCTCTTTACGAATGCTGCCAGGCCTGCTGAGATTTTCCAGCATTTTCTCTTTTGGTTTCAGATTCCAGCATCCGCAGTAATTTGCTTTTATCCAGTTTTAACTATCATGAACGTTCGGCAACAGCACCGAAACAAGTTTTGGGGAGGAGTTGACATAGTGGTACTGTCACTGAACTAGTACCCCAGAGACTCAGGGGATCCACAGCTGAGGGTGGGATTTGAATTCAATAAAAATCTGGAATTAAAAATGTAATGATGACCATGAAACCATTGTCGATTTGTAGTAAAAACCCATCTGGTTCACTAATGTCCTTTCCACACAACATTTAAGAAGCATTAGACTGAGCACTTGAAACGCCATAGCATATAAAGCTATGGGCCAAGTGCTGGAAAATGGGATTAGAATAGACAGGTTCTTGATGGCCGTTGCAGACATGATGGGCCAAAGGGCCTCTTATTCTGCTGTAAAATTCTATGGCTGTGATCTTACGACCTCGTCCTACCCAAGGCAAGTTGGTCTGAGTGGGTAAGAGGCGAAAAACGAGAAACGCATCGTACTGGCCCTGTTTTGCTGGTGAACTCAGCTTCGCGCCAAGAAAGAGAGTTGATCAGGGTGGGAGGGAGTGAAGGAACTCTGCAGGGGGGTGATTGGGGAGGAAGGGAGGGACCCTGGTAGAGCTGGTGATTGGCGGGGGAACTTTGTAGATGGGGCAATCGGCAGGGGGAAGGGGGAACTCTGCAGATGAGGGTTATCAGTGGGGGTAGAGGGAGTGGGTGGCGATCTCTGTGGGGCAGGGTAGACCAGCATAGGGGTGATCGGAACGGGGGTTCCCCGATCTCTGTGGGTGGGGGCTGACAGGAGATCTCCCAGTATATTGGACGATCAGGCACCCTGACAGCTCAGCAGCCACCCACCACCCCTGCTGCCAAGAATTGTATCCAGGCAGCTGACCAAAAAATCCAGTGCCTTATGACTATATGACAACATCGAAACAACATCGATATGGACCCTGTGACAAGTCCAATCTCTTTCTGGACTTTGATCAACAGAGATCTGTTCCCACTGGGTTGTTCATCAGCAGAGCCCAGTTGTGCCCAAGTAAGAAAATAACTGGAGGCGGCTGGGGGGGGGGGGGGGGGGGGGGGGGGGGAAGGGAGAGCGTGGTTGATGATTGCGGGTGGAGGTCACCATAGGTTAACTTTTACAATAGATTCCTGAGATTAATAACTATGAGGGAAAATAAAATTAAAAAACAAGTCTATACAAGTATATATGAGCAGCTCATCTTTGTCAAAACTAAAGAGTGTTTTGTTGCCAGAGATAAAATGAACTTGCACAGACAATAGTGCCTCTCACAACCTCACGAGGTCCAGGATGGTTTATAACCTACGTGATGTAGGCAAACATGGTGGCTAATTTGCATGCAGCCGGTTTCCACAAACACCAATGCGAGGTATAATCAATTAATCCATTTTTAGTGGTTTCAATTGGGAGAAAAATATTGGCCAGAATTCCTGTTACTCTGCCGAATGCCCTCCACTGAACCCACAACCTCCTGAGTCTGAGGCAATAGAGCTGGCACTCAGTTCAGTCTGAGAAAGGTATTATTATTTGATTGATTTTTTAAGTTGTTCAGTAGCTGTTTAAGGTTCCAAGGCAATGCTTGAAAACAGGGTGCTCTCCTGATTGTCTGCTGACATCTCCCCCTCAACCAACCGATGAGGGTCACTGTTTGCACATTCTCCCCATGTCTGCGTGGGTTTCCGCCGGATGCCCCGGTTTCCTCCCACAGTCCAAAGATGTGCGAGTCAGGTTGATTTGTCATGATAAATTGCCCCTTAGTGTCCCGGGATGTGTAGGTTAGAGGGATTAGCAGGGTAAATATGTGGGGTTGTGGGGATAGGGCCTGGGGTGGGACTGTTGGTCGGTGCAGGCTCGATGGGCCGAATGGCCTCCTTCTGCACTGTAGAGTTTCTATGATTGTATGATTCTATGAGGAACAAATTAACTGGTTATCCGTATGGGGCACTGCTATATGCTGAATAAGTGGCACACTTACTAACGACATGACTGGATAAGGAGCACACGATGAGTTAGAAAAAGTCATTATTACATAGTGCAAATTTGTCATATCATAGTTAAACATACTTGGAGTGTGTTGGGTGAGGACAGGATTAAGGGACAAAACTAACCTCCTTGCCCTTCATCCTTTCTCACATCCACTCAGCACATTGAATTATTTTCAAGGGGATTCAGATGTCTTTTCTTTCATTCCGCTCAGTGCATAAATATTCAACGTGCTTTCGCACCCAGAGCAGGTGAGATTCACAACTCCTCCATCAACCAGCTGCCCTCAACACTCCTGGGATTCCTATTTCATTTCTCATCAAGTTGCCAATGTCCAGCTTTTGTTCAGATCTTTTTGAGGAGAGATTGCTGCTGCTTATTTTAACATTTAAAATGCACGTCTGGTTTTCCAGATTTTATAAACTCTCTTTGATGTGATTTTCTTTCCCCATCAGGTTTATAGGAACCACAGTAAAAATATTAAAACCAGGCTGGTGTGAGCTGTCAACATGATGTAAAGCTCATCAAAGCCTCAAAATGGAATTCAGAGCCACTGGGATGGAGCGGGGCTGGCTCAGGGAGAAAAATAATAAGTTTAGGAAAGTCAAACCATTGCAGCTGGTTACTGACATAAGGAAATCAGGAATGGATATGACCAAATTCCCAGTATAGAGCCAGGGTCTATAGTCTCACAGGCACAGAAAACTCACGCTGTTCTTTTAGTTTCAGAACCATGATAGGGCATGAATTGAAACGACAGCAATAAAATCTAAAATATATTAATTCAGATACAGGGACTCGGATCAAAAATAAAAAAATAGAGTATAATGCAGTCTAAATATTGTAAAACAATTAGGGCGGCACGGTGGCACAGTGGTTCGCACCTCTGCCTCACAAACCAGGGAACCGGGTTCAATTCCAGCCCTTGGGTCTGTGTGGAGTTTGCATGTTCTCCCTGTGTCTGCGTGGGTTTTCTCCGGGTGCTCCAGTTTCCTCCCACATTCCAAAGATGTGCGGGTTAGGTTCATTTGCCACGTTAAATTGTCCCTTCGTGTCAGGGGGATTAATAGGGTAAATATGTGGGGTTATGGGTCTAAGGCCTGGGTGGGATTGTTGTTGGTGCAGACTCGATGGGCTGAATGGCCTCCTTCTGCGCTGTAGGAACTCTGTGAAATTCTGACAATTATTAGTCAGAGACACTCCAAAGAAGCTGAGAAATGATCCATATAATATGTTAGATTCTAACTGGGAACTAAGGGATGTATCAAAAGATAATGGCTGGAATTTTATTACCTTACTCGGGGGCGAGGTTTGTAAAATCCCGTCCGAGGCCAACGGAGAATTCCGTTCTGCAAGCCTTGCCTGCCTTGATTCTGGGGAGGGCGTGCCAGTAAAATTCTGGCAAATATGTTATACTATAATACAAAATGTAATGTTGGCACCATCATCAGTTTTGGTCTCCTTTCTTGAGAAAGGATGTACTGGCACTGGAGGGGGCACAGAGGAGATTCATTAGGAGTTGAGAGGACAGACTGAGTAGATTGAAGCTACACTCATTGGAATTTAGAAGAATGAGGGGAGATCTTATAGAAACATATAAAATTATGAAGGAATAGGTAAGATAGAAGCAGGGAGGTTGTTTCCACTGGCAGGTGAAGCTAGAACTAGGGGCCATAGCCTCAAAATAAGGGGGAGCAGATTTAGGACTGAGTTGAGAAGGAACTTCTTCACCCAAAGGGTTGTGAATCTGTGGAATTCCCTGCCCAGTGAAGCGGTTGAGGCTATCTCGTTAAATGTTTTTAAGACAAGGATAGATAATTTTTTGAACAATCACGGAATTAAGGATTATGATAAGCGGGTGGGTAAGTGGAGCTGAGTCCACGAAAAGATCAGTTGTGATCTTATTGAATGACGGAGCAGGTTTGAGGGGCCAGATGGCTTACTCCTGCTCCTAGTTCTTATGTTCTTATCTGAAAACACATTAGTTTTCACATGCAAACTGACAACACACAGCTCTATCTCAGCACCAGCTCTCTCGATGACTCCACAGTTGCTAATTTGTCAGACTGCTTATCCAACATTAAATACTGGATGAACAGGAATTTCCTCCAAGTAAACAGTGGGATGGGTTCAAATGCTGCTCCTAACAGTTCTGGCATGTAGGGACCACAGAGCTGTGTCTCTGAATACTATGTTACCATCCATTGGAATGTATGTGGATGTCCACCACCCATTCTCTCCAACACACCCAACCTTACCACCAAATCAGTAATGGGAACATGTAAAACTCCTGCTATAACCATCCTATTAGCCGGTATAAGTATGGCTATGACCATAAAAGGATGAAGTGACGTAGATAAAGAAATCAGCTGTTTCTTTCACACAGGAATGAGATGAATGAGCAGTTAATCTGTTACTGGTATGAGGCAGCCAGGACAACAGAAAACATCCACCTCCTCAGTGAATAAGATCAAAGATGGTTAACGTATAACTGAAAGAGCAGCCACGGCCTCAGTTCAATATCTCACCAGGCAATGCAGAACTGCCTGAAGCAACAGCCTCGATTAAGTGCTAGATTGGGTTTTGAACCTGTAACCTCAAATATGCAAGTGGATATAACAGAGCTACAAAAAAAATCAAAGTAACATAAAGGTGCTAACTCATTTGATTAAGAGATGTGAAAATCAAATTAAACCCATTCCAGCAAACATTTGGCATCCCTGAGTGGGCTTCGATAAGAAGTGATACGTTGCTCCGAAGTCGAACCTTCAACCCAGTATTCTCCAACACTCCGTCTGAGCCTGAATTAAGAGGGCAGATTGCCCCACGTGACAGCCAGTCTTAAGTGAGTGAAGGACTAATACAGATTCGGCCAGTAAATTGGGCCATAAACCCAGTGTCTGTAACACAAGGCGGACAAACTGTGTAATTAGAACTAGAACAGTCTAGGGAATTTGGGTAAAATCTACGGGAGGCAATTTAATGAAAACCGGACCCTACCCCGATCCCTTACCTATACTCAAGTGACGAATGCTAAAAGGAAATAATTATGGCCAGTCATGCCGAATGGGAAGAAGTCCTCCGTTTATATTTGAACCATAAGTGGCCCAAATGGGTACAGTGGGGTGACGCCCCGAAACTGGATCTGGGATCCGAGGGAGAGAATTGCTGGAATCATGCCCATAAGGAAGTGGGTAAAAGGGCCCCCAAGCTTAGGAAGGCGATTGCAATCGCCAGTTGTCTAGAACAGCTTCTTGGTAGAGAAGCGGAGATTATCCGGGTTAAACGGGACAGAGTGGCCCAGGTAACCCAATTAAAGCAGGACTTAATGAGTGCTACCACGCGCATACAACAATTGGAAGCAGAGGTAGACACAGGAGAGGAAAGGAACCAGATTAATATGAGACACATGAGCCAATTCCAGGCTCAATGTGATAAAGCCTACCAAAAGGCACAGCGTGCTGTCAGTGAGAGAGAGGCTGTGCTGCAACAGGTAGAGGAAGTTAAACGTAAATGCAGCGACCTGCAGGCCGCAGTAAAAGTTTTGCACCAAGCAGGAAAAGCAAATACAGCCCGCGCAACAGACCACTCCAAATGCCTGCGTGAGATTAAAGATTTAAAATCACAACTAGCCATAAAAAGGGGTGTAATGTGTGCATACACCACTGAAACAGGGGATAGTGACCCAGGGGTAGAGTGGGGGAATTTAGAAGAGGATGCCTGCCGTTATGCAGCAGCTAGAGTCACTGCCGACTGGTGACCCCCACCTCCCTTCCTGGTAGTGGAACCAACGGCACCACCTAATCCAGCCCCCATCTTGGAAAACTCAGTCTCAGCTCCTAGTCCTATTACCATCCCAATAAGCCCAGTCACTAATCCGGTCCCTGTACCGATGAATCCGCTCACCACCCAACGACAGGACGGACAGAACCACAATGTGACTTATGTAACTCCATACACCATGACACAGCTCACTGACATAGCTGAAGCGATTGGAGTATTTGAACCCTCCGGGGATCCACATGCTCTCTTTGACCAGGTCACCCAATATCGTGTTTTAAACGGCCTAGACGAGGCAGAAGAGGTTAAACTTATTCTGTTATGTTTAAGTCCTGCCATCCGTTCCGTCCTACCCGAACCCCAGAATGTGGCCAGGAGAACCCTACCAGAAATGAAGGCAGCCGTTCTGGCCGCCATTGGCTACAATAGGGATGACCCGGTACAAGGCTTAAACAACTGCCAACAAAAGAGAGGGGAGCACCCGACAGCCTATGCTGGCCGACTATGGAACCAATTTGTTGCGGTTTTTGGCCAATTAAATCGAGTCCAATTAAACGAACACCACAGAGAGGAGTCGGAAAGCCTGTGAGAATTTTGATCCCGATGATAATACACACACAGAAGCCTGGGCCATCCGCAAAATGACTCGCGTGTGGGAACGGGAAGTCAGACAAACAGACACCCCCAAGCGCACAAAACACGGAAAGGTGAACCCGATCCACACAGACCCGGCCCCGGTTTGGCATAACGAAGGGGGAGGTGGAAACAGGGGACAGGGAAACTCAGGGCACCCACCCCCATATACCCCTGCCAATCATCGATACAGAAAACCGCAGCCCCGCGCAGAACCCCGATATATTCCCAACCCCAGGTACAGGGAACAAGACAAAGCCACTTCCAGATATCTACCCCCACAAGCGCAGTGTTACAACTGTGGCCAGATCGGCCATTCTGCCAGGGAAAGTAGAGCCCCGCCCAGCCAGACCCCATGACCACCCCAACGATTTCACAGAGGAGAACCCCGACCTATGACATTAGAAAGACCTGCCAAACAATACATCACAACCCCGGTGGATGCCTCCGACACCCCTTTCAGCCTCTACCCGCAATTAGACTCTGGACTGGAAGCATGACTATGTCAGACCTCCCCAACTTGGGTTTGCAACACTGAATGGGATAGTGTAGGGAGACTCGTTGTAAAAGGCAAAGTAGGAGGCCGCCCCATCGAGTTCCTATGGGACACAGGGGGATCCCGTGACCTCAGCTGTACTTGGCCTACCAGGAAAACAATAATGTTAAGTGGCTTTACGGGACATTTACAGGAGGGTTTAGAAACAGACCCATTAGAATTTCGACTGGGTAATATAATATGTCATTACCCAGCTATCTTGGTTAAACTCCACCCAGAGGCAGAGCACATTCTAGGGTCCGAGCTGATGAGGAAATGCAACCTATCATTTGACCCCGCTAATTGTTGCATTTGGCTAATGCCAATCACCTGTCAATCCCCAGTCGAGGTGGCCACCGGCAGATATGTAGACCGAATCTCTACTTTTGGAGAATTGTGGATCAGGCCCACAGAAATGACAGAGGACCCTGAAGTACAGGGTATATTAGCCAAACACACACAGGCATTCGCCAGTCACAAGCATGACTGCGGCCAAATAACAGGGGAGGTAATCATAGAAGGTTCTGACCCTAAACCCCAAAGACAGTACGGCTTCGCTAAGCAAGCCGAAGGGGAAGTGGCCAAGGTGATTAGCAGTTTATTAAAACAAGTTGCTTCCACTAACAACTCCCCCATATGGCCGGTAAGGAACCCGGATGGTTCCTGGAGACTCACAATTGGTTATCAAGCCCTAAATCAGACCACCCCCATCACAGCTCCCACAGTGGCGAATAGCCCAGAAGCCATGATGAAACAAGCCCCACATGCAAAACTTTTCACAGTGTTGGACATCAGTAACGGCTTCTGGTCAATTCCCTCAGATCACCACTGTCAATACAAATTTGCCTTCACGTTCCAGGGACAACAGTACACCTGGACGTGTTTACCACAAGGTTTTCATAACTCCCCTGCCATATTTCACCAGCACTTAGCAAAAGGCTTGGAGGGATTCTCCAACCAGAATGGTACAATACGTAGATGATCTCCTCTTACAGACTGAAACAAGAGGGGAACATCTAAAGTTATTGGATGAACTGCTGAACCTCCTCACTACATTAGAGTTAAAGGTAAATCCCAAGAAAGCCCAGATCATGAGACGACAGGTCTCTTACTTGGGTACAGTAGTGACTAAGGGAAAGCATGAGATAGAAAGGAAGCGAATCGAATCTGTAACACGCCTTCCCTTACCAAAGGACGTGAGCTCCCTGCACTCCTTTCTAGGCTTGGTGGAGTACTGCTGCAACCACATAGATGGTTTCGCCACTAAAGCCGCTCCCCTGTCCAAACTTTTACGAAAAAACACCCCATGGGTCTGGACAGCGCGACACACACAAGCAGTCTCAGACCTCAAACAATCCCTTGCACAAGCCCCTGCCTTACAGGTACCCAACCCTGAACTCCCCTTTGCCCTTGAAGTAGCGGCCACTGACAGCACACTAGCTGCCGTGCTCCTCCAAGAACGGCACGGACGACTCGGCCCAATTGCTTACGCTTCCCGCATACTAACTCCGGTTGAACGAAGTTTTTCGGTGTGCGAAACCCACTTATTATCAGTTTTCCGGGCAGTGCACCGCTTTAACTACATAGTCGGCTTGAACCCTCTCACTATACTTACAGAACACACCCCCATACAACTACTGCTGAACGGCCAAATTAAAGATGGGACGGTTAGTCAAAACCGTATTGCACGGTGGACACTCATGTTACAGGGTCGAGACATTGCGGTCAAACACACCCGGGTCCCCACATTCCTGGCAGACAACCTAACCTACGGCGGGGAGCCCCATGAATGCCAGGGCCATTTTTGCCAAAACAAAAAGGGGGAGGAACCAGGGGAATTGGCCAAACTCAGGCTCAGGACAGTTTAAAAATTTCTGTAGATGGGTCATCCATGGTGGAAGAGGGAAAGAGGAGGACAGGATGTGGGATATACGTGGAAGACCAAGAAGGCAAGCCCCTGAGGGAGATAGCCTTAAAACTTCCAGCACGCATGAGTGCACAAGCTGCAGAACTGGCAGCGATAGCATATGTAGTCAGCCATCCTGACCTGTTCCCCACACCCGCAGACATACACTCCGAAAGTATGTATGTCTGCAACAGTTTAACAGACTTCATGCCCCTATGGGAAGCAAGGGGATTCATATCAGCAGATGGGAAACCTCTACCATCAGCCCCACTGTTAAGATTTATTTTCCAGGCTGCCCAAGACTAGGAGTATGGCATAATTAAAGTAAAGGCCCACCACCGCACCTCCCCACTTGGGAACGTAAGGGCGGATGAATTAGCCAAACAGGGTGCTAGAGAGGGGGAATTTTGGCAACCAATAGTTACAGAGCGAATTGAAGCTGTGACTGTCAGCCAGACCAAGGTTGAAGACCTAGAACAAGCCCAGAGCAGTGACCAGGACCTGAAACAAATTCAGGAAGGGGCAAACCCCGCCTCCTTTGAAAAATGGCGAGACGCAATATCGGTACAGGATGGGCTTGTCCTTAAGGACGGCCTATATGTGGTCCCAACCAGGGACCGTAACCAAATCATTTTCCAAAACCATGATGTCCAGGGCCATCAAGGGGCAGGAACCACAAGTGAGCGAATCAAAGGACTGTGCTGGTGGCCAAACCTAGAACAGGATGTGCGGCATTACGTTGATAATTGTATCATCTGTGCACAGAACAATCCTGATAAATATGCCCACAAAGGGGAACTGAGGCATACTCGCCCTGTGGAAGGTCCCTGGACAAATCTCCAGATTGACTATATTGGTCCCCTACCGCCTGGAGTGGGAGGTTACAAATACATCCTGGTCATCATAGACACTTTTAGTAAATGGGTGGAAGCTTTTCCAACCCGCACTAACACAGCCAAGGTCACACTGACATCCTAGTGCAGCATATATTCACTAGGTGGGGCCTTCCCCGCAGCATCGACTCGGACCAGGGCACTCACTTCACTGCCCAGGTAATGCAACGCGCAATGGAATTGTTCGAGATAAAGCAACAATTCCACATTGCTTACCACCCCCAATCTAGCGGTGTAGCAGAGAGGATGAACCGTACCCTCAAAGATATGATCCGTAAGACCGTTCAGCAAAACAATCACTCCTGGAACAAAGTCCTCCCCTTCATATTAATGATAGTGCGCAATTCTGTATCTAGTTCCACCGGACTCACCCCCCATGTCCTCATGACTGGGCGACCTATGCGAGGAATTGAACCTTAACTCGGGTTGGATCTGTCCGGGCCCGAAGTCACGGCCCTCACCCACGAAAATGCCGTGAGAGCTATCCGAGAAAACATACAGGCCGCACAACAGGCTGCAGCCGTTAAGATAGGCAAACGGAAGCAGCAAAGTAAGGCCTATTTTGATGGTAAGGTAAAACCCATCGAATATGAGGTTGCGCAACATAATGCTCAGAGTCTTCCAGCCTAGAACATTCTTGTCCCCCAAATATGCTGGACCCTATCCAGTGGTAGATAAGGCCAGCCCCTCGGTATACAAGGTCATGGTAGACCACAAGAAAGCCGGGTGGTATCATGTGAACCAAATGAAGGCATTCGGCTCCCAGCAAAATTTTCACCAATACCATGTCACCCTGGAAGGAGTCTTTGAGTCACAAGGAAGCCCCAACCCTCACCCCACAGCACCGGACCTAAACCACGGTCCACAACCTGTACCCCAGGTTATCAACCCCCACCCAGTATCCCCAGGACCAGCACACGCACCCTCGGTTCCCGCCCCAATTTACAGGGCTTCAGGAATAAAACCCCGGCCCAGGGGACCCCGACGAAAAGGATGGGGAACCCACAAACCTTACCCCCTATGGTGCCCCATGTACCGGGATTCCCAGAACCGTTTGCCCGGCGCTCACTACCAGAGGTGGTAATGCAGTGGGTATCTGGCAGCCAAAGCCCGCCTATATAGGTTTCCTCCACTAAGAAAGAATCAGGACATCACAGTCCAGATTGTAAATAGCTTTATCCATCCACCCCAAGCATCACCCAATTGAAAAGAGTTTCTCATCTGCCCACATTATACTGCGTCGTAATCTTCCGACACACCACAGTTTGGTTGTGGGATGAAGAATCTATTGTTATACTGTGCCTTAGTCCTCCAACAACAAGGACACATGACACATACCCAACATTTTATTTTCACGCTCTGCAAACTCCTTACCCCCCACTCAACCCCATTAACACTGATTGTTGATCAACCCTTCGTAAGACTTCATTGGGCCTTTATTATTCATTTACTTATTTCTTTGTTTTTTTTTTAGAAAGAGGGGAGTCATATGACATTCTAGTAAAGAAAAGGAAAAGAGAATCAGGTATTAATAACAATTAGCAGGTGTTACCTTGATCTCCCCCAGAATGAACTACATACTTCTCTGCTATCTGGGACTCCTCGTCTCAGACCGAACCACAGATACCACATCAACTAAAGACCAGAAGATCAGCCTATGATACCCCGGATATATGTGGTTCACCCCACCAGATGCAGGCAAATGTGAGGATGGCATCCTATGGGTACACCCCAATAAGAGTACCACCTATGGGTGTAATAACCAAAGAGTGATGTACAGGAAAGATAATGGGAGCTCTGATTACTGCTCCCTAAGGACGACCCTCACTAGTGATTGGTGGGTGTACACTAACCATGGGTGCATGAAGCTAGCCTGTCTAGCCCATGGCCCAGAAAAAGGGCTGGAATTAGGAAAGAAGTGCCCCGGTAAGGTTATTCAGAACGAGTATATATACTATGAAATTAAGAATGGGTTAAGACCAACTGTTAGCACAGCCATCCCCACTTGTCCCGAAACCGCCCCAGGGCCCCAAAATGGGTTGATACTAAAACGTACAGGGAAAATATTATTCAACAACACACACTACGAATTGGTACCAGTAGTGGTAGATTTAGCCAGAACACAATGACCAGACTGGTGTCCCTCCCCACTTAGAAAATTGTACCTCCACTTGACCCAGAGGCTGCTAAGCTGAAAGACTGGGACACACGCGGGGGAAGAGATGCCCAGGTCAAAGGGGCGCAAGAGGAAGGAAATCCTGAATGATCTGGCGACTGCATACGGAGCAGGGGTATCCACCATTAATGCGCTGGATCTGGCTGATTTGGATAATAAACTCAGAGTCCTAACCCGACAAGTTAAACAGACCTTGGACAGCTTAAATGAAAATGCTCGGCAAGATGCCGAGGGAGATTTGGCTGAGAACAAGGCTAGTAGCCTTATGGTTACTGTACCAGAAGGACATGCCCAAACTATTAATCAGATCGCCCGAGAGAGGGTGGAAGATAATGCCAGGCAACAGAACCGAACCCTTTTTAGCATCTATGGGCAATGGATGGTCGAGCAGTTAAGAGAGAATCTTGACCAGGTTAGCAGGGGGAAAGTTTCGTCCTGGATCAGTGATGAACAGATTGAACACCTGTACCGGGGAAAAAGACACCCCAATGTCACTAACTGCCAATTATGGCAACTGACCAAAGTCTGGTCTAACAATAGTTGTAGAAGAACCCCGGGGACTGCACTAGGAATGGTGTTGGGGATCCCAGTAATTTTAAAAGATAAGGTCGGGTTGAGACTTTTTGAAGCTGAAAATATAGGGATCATTAAAGGAGGGATGTGGATGGGGTACCAGGGGACTCTACTGTATGTGGTTGAGAAAGGAGGGAAGCTCATTGGCACCAGTCTGGAGAAATGTGAACACACAGACAAAATGGCCGTGTGCCCATATCCGGTGTATGAAAATGAACATGCCCTGTGTGGATTCAGAACAACCACTAACCTAAATTGTACACTGGAAATTCGAAATTTGGAAAGGGATGTCACCTGGGTGGCTTACAGGGGGGGGAGGGAGAATATTGTACTACAACCTCGCTAGAAAATTACCAGTATGGGGCAGCCATTTGTAACATCCACAACACTACCTTTTGCATTAAACCACAGATTCCCGCTAGGATAGGATTAATTGAGATGGTAGAAATACACAGAAGAGAGAAAACACTAATAAATGCTAGCAAGAAATTGAGACAAAGTTTGGGAGACTATTTTGAAAAATTTGATCCTGGGATAACACTTCTCCCCGAGAAACTTCAACAAATTCGGACACAATTGATCACAGCACACAAGACCTTTGTCAAAGTGGTGCAACAAACAAGGGAAATAGAAAAGAACATTAGTGAAATTAGAGTCACTACATGGTGGGAGGACCTCTGGGATTGGGGTTCAAATGTCCAAATCCACCCATGGGTCCACATTCTGTCACATCTGGCTGTAATAGGAATCCTACTTATGGCAGTGTACCTAACCATCCTCACATTTAAATTCGCCCAATGGAAGAAGGAATTTCTGCAAAACTTGGACTCGGCAAGGGCCATCCGACATCAGGAGAGGCTCTACAATCAAGAGCCTTTATACTCTCCCATCTATATTTAATATGTATAGTCATTTTGTACTGTTTATTGCTTTGTTTTGTATATACCCGATTGATCTATTGTTTCTTATTGTTTTTAAAATTATTTTACTTCATTTAAATTTGTTGGTACTATTGTGGGTTAGGGATGATACTATCAAACCCAGATTCGGAGTACTTGCTTGTTGAGATGGTTTGGTAAGAATTGTGTGATCCAGTTCGCTGATGCTCACTGGATCAAGAGGAGGGATTGTGGTGATATAAACAGGGCCTAGTTTTAAGGCTGATAAAATTGGATATCCTAAATTAAAGAATTGGGCATATTAAAATCAAACACAGTCAAACCTCAGGCAGGCCAATTGTACCAATGCACAAACATGTCTGGGCCTGACACATCAATCACCCATCAAAGGTCGTTGCACTCTACTGATACTTAGCAGGAGATCATTGCACCCCATTGAAATGTACCGCCTATTGTTAGAAGCCCAGATCGGGCCAGACTTTCTGTCACCGACAGTTCCTGCAGTTACCTTATCTGATAACAGGTTACAGGTAAGCAACAGCATGGAGATGGACACCTGGGGGCAGACCCTGGTGTCCTGTCAGGCAGACATCAAGAAATCCACTGGGTATTGGAACCCCCTCCTGGGACCTCATTGGCTGGAAGCCAGAGAAATTTCTGGAAAGGCAAGCAGGCTGGGGGATAAAGGGACACACTTTCAGACACACAGCAGCGAAGACTCGACGAGGGAGGTGAACTTGACTATCCGGAAGACTGACCAGACAAGGAAGGAAGGAAGAAGCTGCCATCGAGACTCACCTTTGCGACGATGGACCAGAGGGACTCAGAGAATCGAGCCTGCAGTTTAACCAAACCATCTTTGCGGGTAGTATACTTGAATCTGGGGTATCCTCTTGTTTTATGTGGGTAATTTAAGGTTAATAGTGTTATTATTAATAAACTTGTTGAACCTTTACTTGTGTTTGTCCTTTGTCCATCTTGCAAATAAGGGCACCGGGGTAAAACCTTGGAGTAAGTAAACTGGTCGCAAGTATCTGAGAATTAACAGGTACAACACCATGTCAAATCTCTTAACATAAAGATTTTGGTCTCAGGTGTGCTTACTGTGTTTTCTTTACACCTCTCAATCAGACAGTCTAATAAAAAAGCAGTGTAACATTTGTAATGATTGCAGGGTCTGTATCCTGATAGAGTATTCTGCCTTCCTCCATTCTGGTTATACCTTAGGATATTCTCTACACAATCCAAATTTTATCCCCTTTTCTTCCATACTGAACATTTGGACCTCTGTACTTCATAACAATAAATTCATTAAAAATGCATAAATAAAAGTACAACATATGCAAATAAAGGGATATATGAATACTCGTTTTACTTCACATTAGAAAATAAAAGTCCCCGCTTTCCAAGTTTACAGGTTGTGACCTGTGGCCTGCAGGGATTTTGTTTTTGGCAAACCCTCAGATAAAAGCAAATGACTGTGGATGCTGGAATCTGAAACAAAAACAGAAAATGCTGAAAAATCTCAGCTGGTCTGCCGGCAGCTGTGGAGAGAGAATAGAGAAAAGAGAGCTAACGTTTCGAGTCAGGATGACCCTTCATCAGAGTGGACCCTCACCTCAGATTCCTCTTCACTTTTGACTGCCTCTCGCTGCAGGAGCTCCAGCGCAGTCCTGGGGCTCTGTCTTTCCAGGTAGGCAGCTGTGGAGACAGAAACCAGAGACAGCCACATCAGCAGATTGCAGTGTCATTCGGTATGGTCTCATATGCTGAATCTCTGGTCATTTCCCAAAGGCAGATAACCTATTGTTCCGAGGGCTCCCAACTATGATTAAATGTATTCCTGGAGGTTTCATCACATGATTTGTTCCTAGTTCCAGCCATCAGTCAACCAACACACCAATCCTTGTGACGCACTGCCTTCCTACGCCAATCGGCAAGCAAAAAGATTCATTACCCAATTGGATGATGAGTTGTATCAGCCGAACACTATATCTGGTAAAGAGGACTATTCAAAGAAAATCTAAAAAAAAACTTTCTTCATGTCCCATTGATTTTTCTCCAGTGTTTCACACAGCAGTATCCTGGAGATTGTTCTTTAATTCCTAGAGACTCCAGGCCAATCCTGGAGGGTTGGCAACGCTAATTGACCCCTGGTCAGATTCCACCAGATTGCTTCCGGTTTCAGACTTGGTGATTTCTGAGTAAGTTTACAATTTCACAACCTCTTCCAACCAACAGTTGAAAAGCTGGAAATCAATGCACTGTGCCGCAGCATCCAACATCCCCCACTCAGTCAGTCCTCAATCTTATAGCCATATAGGGGTATCTAACAGTCAGCAGTAAGAAAGGGGTCGCATGAGTGGAGACATGCTCCTATCCCGAGAAGGTTGAATGATAACCTGCCTCAGTTTATTATGGTACACTAGTAGTTTCACAGCAGCATCAATGGAGGCTTGGACCATCCAGTCATTGTTTACCAGTCAGGAACAGAAGGTGTTAGCCCATTAATCCCATTCTAACCAATAGGTCATACTCACGTCTCTTTATCATGGACTCCATCTAACCTAATTGATCCTCCAGGGGAAAGGTTATTTCTTTCTCAACCTTTTCATCTTATGTCATTTGTTAACATTCTATACCATGAGCCCAAATGAACACTATAATGGAATGTATCATTCTGTTTCTCTTCCCCAATGTGAATGTTCAGAATATCAATACAATAAAAATATTGTTACTATTCCTTTCTTCCATTCATCGACTTTAACCAAAACCGGTGTTGTAAATGAAGCTGCTTAAAGAGTTGTTGAGCACTGGACCCCACTACTCAGCTACTTAAAGTGCTGATGAATGCAACACCATCACTGAGTCATTCTCAGGATCTATCAAAGTGAACCCAGTTAAGGACCATAAGCAAATGCATCTGTAATGCTGTTACCCATTCATGTGGCAAATGGTGCAGGTTAATACCACAAATGTCGCAATTGTCTCAACACTGAGAACCTGCCACTGAAATGATCAGTACAATAAACTGCCCTGATCATGTTAAATAATTATAACAGCAAATCTAATAGTATGTGATAACTTTTTTAAAAAACAAAAACAACAACTTGTATTTATATAGCGCCCCTTCACATCCTTAAAACGAAAATATTGCTTTTGAAATACATTGGGTGAGATTTTAACTCACTCAAAACCCATCCACTTATAGATTTAAAATCAGGCCCACGATCACTGTTACTTAGGCAAATAATACAGTCAATGTGTACATAGCAACATTCCATGAATATATTGGTATACATCGATTATTATCAGTGGATTAGGATACACTAGCAAAGAAAGAGAGCTAAAGAAGGAGTATGATGAGTAGGTGAATATTAGGTGGGTCAGAATGTATGTGTGTAACTGAGTAGGTTAAATGATGGGTAGGTGGATTAGTCAGAGCTAGGTGGGAAGACAGTGCTACATATGTCAGATAGGTAGAGGAGGAAGCAGATAGCTGAGTCAGGTAAGAAGATAATAAGTGATCAGGGATTGATCTATAAAAAAGGGAATGGGTTTCTTGGTCTTGACTATTTCCTATCGTTATGCATCCAGCAGTGCTTTTTAGCTGGAATTTATTCCAGTTTCTCAGTATTTCTATTCCTCTGCCTCTGAGCTCAGTGAGAAGGCAGTCAGCCAATCTCTTGTCAAGTCCTGTGAGGTTTGGTCAAGAGAACATGTGTGAGCTTTGTTTCAGTGGTGGTACTTTCACAACCGACTTGGAAACTCCTGAGTACATCATCTGAGCTGACGCTTCAACGTAGTGTCGAGTGAGTTTTGCACTGTCTTACTGATAAGCTGTTAAACCAAGGCTCCTGTGCCTCACCAGATGGATGTAAAGGATCCCTTTGACTACCATAACAAAGGGTGCAATCGTCCGAAAAAAGTTCTTAGTGCCAAACGAGCGAGAAACGGGAAGTTTCACACCTGCTTTTTGGGTTGGGTTTGAAAATGCAATCTTTTTATCTCTAGTTGGGGGAGAGAACAAAGAACAAAGAAAATTACAGCACAGGAACAAGCCCATCGGCCCTCCAAACCCGACTGAACTAAAACCCCCTACCCTTCCAGGGACAGTATCTCTCTATTCCCATCCTATCCATGTATTTGTCAAGACGTCCCTTAAAAGTCACTATCGTATCCGCTTCCACTACCTCTCCTGGCAGCGAGTTCCAGACACCCACCACACTCTGTGTAAAAAAACTTGCCTCGTACAGCTCCTGTAAACCTTGCCCCTCACACCTTAAATCTATGCCTCCTAGTAATTGACTCTTCCACCCTGGGAAAAAGCTTCAGACTATCCACTCTGTCCATGCTCCTCATAATCTTGCAGACTTCTATCAGCTCGCCCCTCAACCTCCAGTGAGAACAAACCAATTTTCTCCAACCTCTCCTCATAGTTAATGCCCTCCATACCAGGCAGCATCCTGGTAAATATTTTCTGTACCCTTTCCAAAGCCTCCAAATCCTTCTGGTAGTATGGCGACCAGAATTGAACACTATATTCCAAGTGCGGTTTAACTAGGGTTCTATAAAACTGCAACGCGACTTGCCAGTTTTTGGCAAGAGGGGGGAGGGTGGAGCCTAAGATTGGCGGTGAGGCCGACTGCAGACTGCTTGGTGTGTCATTGCGCAGGCGCCCCAATCTCCCAGTGAGCTGGGAGACATCCTGCCATCTCCCCACCCACCCACCCTGCCTCCACATACACCCCCCCAACATCAGCAGCAATATAACCCCCGCATTGCAACACAGGTTGCCGGCATCACTGTATCGGGACACTCCTGATGGGTCCCCTGTCACGACACCCTCCGTGGCCCACCCTGCATGCCCCCCCACCCTCAAGACCCTGCCAATTGCTCCCTGTGCCGATCTCCCCTCCCTCCTCCTCCGATCACTCCTGGTGTTGGTCTCCCCCCACCCCTGCCAATCACTCACCATGCCGGTCTCCCCCACCCTCCTCCGCCGATCACTCACTGTGCCGGTCTCCCATTCCCCCCACCCTGGGGATTGTTCCCTGTGCTGAACTCCATCCCCCACTTCTGATCACTTCCCTCCTGCATACCCCCTGCCAATCGGCCCCCCTGCAGATCTCCCTTCCCTTCCTGTCTTGTAGAGCTTCCTCTCACTGATGGAGAAAGCTGTGATTCTTGCCGGCATGAGGACTGACCAGCGAGGAGGTAAGTACAAGTGAGGCCAGATGATGCCATCCGGTATCTACTAAAGGGCGCAAAGCCAATCTCGCCAGCCAAACAGGGCTGATAATTATACATGAGGCGAGAAACCAGGTGCGAACTGGCTCGTCCTGTCGAACGATGGCAAGCCCGCAAGATTGCGCCCAAAGTATTGTGTCATTTATCTCCTTGCTGTTCGTGGGATCTTTGCTGTTCATTAATTGGCAACCGGGTTTGCTGACACTGCAGCAGCGACTGGGATTCGGAAGTCTTGTATTGGCTGTAAAGTGCTTTGGGACATCCCGAGATTGTGAACAATAAATATCAGGTTTTAGAAAGGTCACTCAGCCTCAGGTGGAAAGTATCTCGCAGCGTACAACCACTTAACTGAACTTTAAATAGCATGCCCTCATCAGACTATCTGAGCAGTTAAACTGTTTGATTTATTTCCAATCCTGTATAGACTCTGTGAACAGCTGGGTGTGCCTGATGACCTCTGCTTATAGAGAGCCCCCACAGCTACAGCTGGGATAAGAGCAGATGGGAGTAACCACAGAGTGCAGCTTCTGTAATGAGGAGATAATGAGGATGTATTTCTATACACAAACAATGCACAGAGGGAAATCCTACCAAGTGACCATGAAATGAGCTCCACCACGACTACCATCTGCTTCCCTGACTTCATCCATCTGCTGTACAGGCACCATCTGTGACCCACACGGACACTTCTACAGTGGGGTGTGTCTGTTGCCAGGAGCTGGCAGCCTCAGTTGAGTGCCAAACAATCAAATCCGTGTGGGTTTGCTGCCAGTTTCAGTGTTTCCCCCTTGGCTCCGAATCAGCCACGTGAGGTGAGTCAATACCCTGGTGACTTGTGGTTGATTTTAGGTCAAGCGACTTGATTGACTACTTGGCAGTCACCAGATGTCTCAGACAACAACTGAGGATCAATAACCGACAAGCAGCTATCAGAAACCACTGAGCACATCATGAAAGTGTAGTGGTTGAGTTACTGGAGAGGCAGAGCAATAGTTATGTTAATACACCAGTAATCTCGAGACCTGGGTTAATAATCCAGAGGATGTCTATTCAAACCCCACCAAGACATTTTGAGAACTTTAATTCAGTTATACAGATCTGCAAATAAAAAGCTGATATCAGTAAAGTCACCATGAAGTTGTGGGATTGTTATGCAAATTTAATTTTTTTCACTAAGGAAGGACTGGCTGTTCTTACCTGCCTGGCCTGTACAGGACTCCGGATCCATGTGGTGACACTTACTGTCCTAACAAGTCTCTAAACTGGATAACAACCAACGATTCAAGATCATTCACCACCTTCTTCAAGGCAGTTACTAATGATCTTTAAATGCTGACCTTTTCAACAATCTCCACATCCCAAGAATTACTTATTACAAAGTGTTATCAATGGAAAGATTGAGCCGATTCAGATTAAACAGTGGTTTGATGCTGGTCCTACTTGTGGTTGACAAGTTACCTTCAGCCCACTTCAGATTTCAAATCTTGTCACCATGTGGATTAAATGCTGCGATGTGACACAGTGTGAAGATGTACAAACTCAACAGGCAAGAATGTATGTCAATTCCAGTCTGTATATTGCATTGATCCGTGTGGTACTCAGGACAGAATCTTCTTCAGTTATTGCTGCAGGGAGCGAGGGAAAAGGTGGGTTTGGGACATGGTGGGGGGTCAAAATTCCAAATCCCAACAGTGGGATGAACTCATACAATTAAGTTCCCTGAATTTAAAAGTCGGGTGAGTTTCCTGATGGCAAGTGTTGGGAAGCCCATTTGCAGGTATCTTTGTGTCAGGCATGCTCATTACATGGCCAGCTTAGCAGAATTAAGCTCCCCTCTGAATTAAATTACCCACGAGTTGTGAGAAATGTGCTTTCAGATTCATGACTGCATAGTGTGCACCAGGAGAGGAAGTCACCTTCCTGGACTTTGGAGTGAGTAGCTGCTACCTTGCCCTCTTTCAGGAACGCTCTCTATGGCAGGTCCAAAACAGTTCAGGTGTTAGTCGTCCAAGGTACGGGGAGGATGACCAAGGGCGTGGGGATGGAGTCTGCTGGACAACCTGGACAAGGGAGGTGAGGTTGGTGGGGAAAGGTGAAACTGGGTCTGGACAAAGGTGCCAGGATCAGTGGTCAGGTTGGGTGAGTGCCCCGGGAAGGAAGTCACACTGAAGCTCCTGACTTGCAGTGAGTGATTGCCTGTCCTTTAAATATGGTGCTTGGACCTTCGCGGCTGTGAGGTAAGGGTGCTGCGATGACTTGCCACCTACCCCACTGCAAGATTTGCTGTGCTCCTTGCATACATGTATATAATGAGCTGGACCGTGTGAGGTTGCATGTGGTCATCCCGTCCCACAGCAGAAACACTCACTTTCCACTCATACCTTCCAACGTATACTCCAGAAAGGGAGATTCTGCCCTGTACCATCATCTGGTCAATGTTGTTTTGAGATGGAGGGCGGGATTCTCTGGCTGTTCATGCCAGCAGGATTTGGCTGTCCCGCTGCGGTGAAGGCAGATTTGGCTGAGTGCTAAATTCTCCGTCCTCACTGGCAGTGGCGGCAGGAACTGCTGGAGAATCATAGAATCCCTACAGTCCAGAAGGATGCCATTCGGCCCATCGAGACTGCACTGACACCCAGGCCCTATTCCCGTCACCCCACGTATTTACCCTACTAATCCCCCTTGCATGAGGGTCAATTTAACATGGCCAATCAATCTAACCTGCATATCTTTGGAGTGTGGAAGGAAACCGGAGCACCCGGAGGAAACCCACACAGACACGGGGAGAATGTGCAAACTCCACACAGACAATGACCCAAGCCGGGAATTGAACCCGGATCCCTGGCGCTGTGAGGCATCAGTGCTAACCGCTGTGCCACCGTGCCACCCATTCGGCCATCAAGAGAGACAATGGGGGAAGGGATTTTCTGTCCTCCCTGGAGCATGTTTCTCACAGCAAGAGGCAGCGTGCCGTTCACAGGCAGCAGGATTCCATGCCACCGGGAACCCATAGTGGGGTGCGCTGTCAGTGGGACCAGAAGATCTTGCCAGTGTGAACAGCAGGAAAATTCCAGCCAACGAGAGAGAAAGTAAGTGTTCCAATGTTACTTGTGAAAAAATTTTTTAAATGGCTTAATTTGCACACTTGATGCTTCCTTTTCTTGCATCCACAGTTAGTTCACAGATATTTCTCAAATGTGGCGATGGAACTTAAATTCATCTGAAACTCTACTGCTTGTATCCTAGTGCCTAAGTCCTGTTCACCCTTTACCCATTGTGCTCATTGGCCTAGGGCTCCTGATTGAGCAACATCTAGATTTAAAAATTCTTATCCTATTTTCAAATCCTCCTGTGGCCTCATTTTTCCTTAACTCTGTTATCTCCTGCAGCATTAGACATCGCCGAGATATCTGCATTACCGTAATGCTGGCATTTCTATCCATTGTTTGGTGGCTATGCCTATAGCTAGCGAGGACTGAACTGCTGGAATTCCCTCCTTAAACCTCTCCCGCCCTACTCCACTTTCCTCCTTGGTATGGCTCCTGCTCTGCCCAAGACTGCAAGAAACTACAAGGGGTTGTGAATGAAGCCCAGTCCATCACGCAAACCAGTCTCCCATCCATTGACACTGTCTACACTTCCTGCTGCCTCGCAAAAGCAGCCAGCATAATTACAGATGCCATGCACCCTGAACATACTCTCTTTCACCTTCTTCCATTGGGAAAAAGATACAAAAGTCTGAGGTCACGTACCAGCCGACTTGGGAACAGCTTCTTCCCTGCTGCCATCAGACTTAATACCTTGCGTTAAGTTGATCTTTCTCTACGCCCTAGCTATGACTGTAACATTACATTCTGCACTCTCTCCTTTCCTTCCCTATGAACGGTATGCTTTGTCTGTATAGCGCGCAAGAAACAATACTTTTCACTGTATACTAATACACGTGACAATAATAAATCAAATCAAATCAAATCCTTTAAGATGCTCCTTAAAATCTACCTCTTTGACCAAGATTTTGGTCATCTGTCCTAATATCTCCTTACATAGTTTGGTGTCATTTTCTTTTGATAATGTCCTGATATTTTACTACATAAAGCATGGTATGTAAATGCAAAATGTTGTTAGTTCACATTCAGAGTTCATGCTGAGTCACAGCTTGATCAGTGCAGCAGTGTCTGAAATGTGTCACTAGGAGTGTTGTGGTAGCAAGTGTCTGACCTTCGTTCACTCTCTGTAATGTTAATAAAAGCAAGCAGATGAGTTTGATCAGCCTCCCACACAGCAAACTGAGGCAGTGTGAAACTGAGGTAGCAATGTGGCAGTGCATGGTTCAAACATTCTTACAAGTGGTGACATTTACTCTGTCATTTCCAGCAGTTACTTTTATTGTCTGCAACTATTTTTAACTGTCAATGTTCATGGAAACATTCTCCCCATTTCCTCTCCTCTTCTTTTAAAGGTATTGAATGTCAGTAGGTTACATAGTGCGACAGTACTATGCCTTTAAGAAATATATTTATATCATATTTCTTGTGAAGGGTAGGTTTAAAATTCAGCTCTATTTATACGGTGCTGCTTTGTCTGCACCAGGCTAAGAATGTAGCCTAATGATTGATCTTAGCCAATGGGGTGTTTGTTTTAATCTGAGTTAATGCATTTTTGTTTATTTTTGGTTTTATCCCTGGGGTTTCAGAATAGAGTTTGATCGACAAGAAATAGAGTCATGTGCTAATTGGTGGAGCTAAACTTGCAGTTCTCTTTGATTTTAAAAACTGTTAGTTTCTGCTTGGTTCTGAAAGAAGCAAAGAAGCAAGAGGTCTTTCTCTCACTGGAGTCTGCTGCTATTTCTTCTTTAAAAGAAGAAATAGGTCTCTCTCCCTGAAGGTTTTCTGGAGCCTTGAGGACTGGCAGCCCATGTACCAGCACATAAGCCTGTGTTGTTTGCCAACTGATTTTGTAGAGGAGCTTAAGTCTATGAGGAATATTGCTTAAATCGGAACTAATAGAGGTAGATTAGCAGTTAAGACTAGTATCTTGTCATGTTTAAGTATTTCAATTAGTAAATCCATTCATTATAGTTAAACTGTATTGTTAGATAAAGTTTGCTTTGATAAAAACATCCTAGTGGGTCAATAGAATCACATCTGGAGTGAATCAGCTTATGCTCACACTAATGCCAAAATAGCAAATAGTTGGGGCCTCGTCTAACTTCATAATATACTTTGGAGTTTCTGATCTGGCCCCTAACAACGAGCATACAAATCTGAATGTACTGAATTTCAGTAGTGTACACAGGAATACGAGACTGAAGGTACTGAATGTCAGTAGAGTACACAGGAACAGGTACAGAAAGGTACTGAATGTCAGTAATGGGCGGCACGGTGGCACAGTGGTTAGTACTGCTGCCTCACAGCGCCAGGGACCCAGGTTCAATTCCGACCTAAGGTCACTGTCTATGTGGAGTTTGCACATTCTCCCTGTGTCTGCCTGGGTTTCCTCAGGGTGATCCGGTTTGCTCCCACAGTCCAAAGATGTGTAGGTTAGGTTGATTGGCCATGCTAAATTGACCCTAGTGTCAGGGGGATTAGCAGAGCAAATATGTGGGGTTATGGGAATAGAGCCTGGATGGGATTGTGGTCGGTACAGACAGGATGGGCCGATTCTATGATGAGTAGAGTACATAGGATTAGGCATGTGAAGGTACTGGATGTCAGTAGAGTACACAGGAACAGGTACATGAAGGTACTGAATGTCAGTAATATACAGGAGAACAGGTATACGAACATACTGAATGTCAGCAGCATACACAGGAACAGGTATATGAAGGTACTGAATGTCACTAGTGTACACAGAAACAGGTACATGAAGGTACTGAATGTCAGTAATATACAGGAGAACAGGTATACGAACATACTGAATGTCAGCAGCATACACAGGAACAGGTATATGAAGGTACTGAATGTCACTAGTGTACACAGGAACAGGTACATGAAGGTACTGAATGTCAGTAATATACAGGAGAACAGGTATACGAACATACTGAATGTCAGCAGCATACACAGGAACAGGTATATGAAGGTACTGAATGTCAGTAATGTACACAGGAACAGGTACATGAAGGTACTGAATGTCAGTAATGTACACAGGAACAGGTACATGAAGGTACTGAATGTCAGTAATGTACACAGGAACAGGTACATGAAGGTACAGCATGTCAGAAGAGTACACAGGAACAGGTATACGAACATACTGGATGTCAGTAGAATACACAGGAACAGGTATATGAAGATACTGAATGTCAGTAGAATACACAGGAACAGGTATATGAAAGTACTGAATGTCAGTAGAATACACAGGAACAGGTATATGAAGATACTGAATGTCAGTAGAATACACAGGAACAGGTATATGAAAGTACTGAATGTCAGTAGAATACACAGGAACAGGTATATGAAGATACTGAATGTCAGTAGCATACACAGGAACAGGTGTGTGAAGGTACTGAATATCAGTAGAATATCATCTCGCCAAGGTCATCCCCACACCCCCACTTCTTGCCTTCAAACAACCGCACAACCTCAAACAGACCATTGTCCGCAGCAAACTACCCAGCCTTCAGGAGAACAGTGACCATGACACCACACAACCCTGCCACAGCAACCTCTGCAAGACATGCCGGATCATCGACACGGATGCCATCATCTCACGTGAGAACACCATCCACCAGGTACACGGTACATACTCTTGCAACTTGGCCAACGTTGTCTACCTGATACGCTGCAGGAAAGGATGTCCCGAGGCATGGTACATTGGGGAGACCATGCAGATGCTATGACAATGGATGAATGAACACCGCTCGACAATCACCAGGCAAGAGTGTTCTCTTCCTGTTGGGGGGCACTTCAGTGGTCACGGGCATTCGGCTTCTGATCTTCAGGTAAGCGTTCTCCGAGGCGGCTTTCAGGACACACGACAACGCAGAGTTGCTGAGCAGAGACTGATAGCCAAGTTCCGCACACATGAGGACGGCCTCATCCGGGATCTTGGGTTCATGGCACACTATCTGTAACCCCCACGACTTGCCTGGGCTTGCAAAATCTCACTAACTGTCCTGTCTGGAGACAATACACATCTCTTTAACCTTGCTTAACGCTCTCTCCACTCACATTGTCTATACCTTTAAGACTTGATTACCTGTAAAGACACACATTCCAACCATTATTTTGTAAAGTGAGTTTGTGTCTTTATATGCCCTGCTTGTGAACAGAACTCCCACTCACCTGACGAAGGGGCAGCACTCCGAAAGCTAGTGGCTTTTGCGACCAAATAAACCTGTTGGACTTTAACCTGGTGTTGTGAGACTTCTTACTGTGTCAGTAGAATACACAAGAACAGGTATATGAAGGTACCGAATGTCACTAGTGTACACAGGAACAGGTATATGAAGGCACTGAATGTCAGTAGAATACACAAGAACAGGTTTATAAAGGTACTGAATGTCAGTAGTGTACACAGGAACATGTATATGAAGGTACTGAATGTCAGTAGAATACACAAGAACAGGTTTATAAAGGTACTGAATGTCAGTAGTGTACACAGGAACAAGTATATGAAGGTACTGAATGTCAGTAGAATACACAGGAACATGTATATGAAGGTACTGAATGTCAGCCGAGCACACAGGAGTCTGTTCCATCATTAGCTGATCTTGAATCACTTTTGGAACTGATGTGATCTGATTCCTGGAAATTTCAATTATCCCTGCATCCTGTTTGGAGGAAGCTAAGTCCATATTTCCACTGCCCTTTTCTGAAAGAAATGCTTCTTGATTTCACTCCTAAACAGCATCATTGTACTTTTAAGATGATGCCACCTCTTTCTGCATTCCCCACCACACGATACAGCCTCTCTTTATCAACCCCTTTCAAATGTTTTATTCATTTTCAACACATCAGTTGGATTGAAACTCAAAGGAATGCAACCCAATTTAATGCAACCTAATGATTTAACCCTTTGTATTCACATGCCGTATGCTCTCTTCATTGGTCACATTTCATGTGTATGTTTTAATTGTAATAACTTGATTTTCCCATTAACTCATACCAACTTGTATTGTAAATAGGCTGGTATTAAAATAATGCAGACTGCAAAATTTAGACTACAACATAAACTTTACTTTAATTGTCACCAAGTGGAGTGTTGAGGTTGGGGGACGGGGGTGGTGGGGGGGGGGGGGGGGGGGGGTGGTGATTGCAAGGCAGCGAGTTACAGAAGGAGAGTTGCTTACCTAATTTTCTCTGCTTGTCCTCATAAACTACAGTCACCTCCTGCAACTCCTGGTATTTCCTAGCCAAATGTAGCTTTTTGTCATCTAGCCGAGGATGCAAACTGAGATTATCTTCAGCCATCTTTCTGTTACTGGCTAGAATCATCTCTCGCTCCAACTGTAGAGTCTGTAACTGGAAACAGAGACACACACTTTCACCCCAGAAATTCACCAACATCAGATGTAACAGATCAAGGTTTGCACCAAAGGTTTCTCAGTGCATTCTGAACAATGTATAGGTTTTGATGTATTTTTGGTTGTGCACACTCCTTGCACAATGCCAGTCCATTGATATTGATGGGCATCAAGATGCTTTTCAATGCATTTTGAGGAGAATTTATCTCCACAGTTACATGGGTTCGAAGCTGCCAATCTGCTTGCTGTTTTTGTAATGATGGAGTTTGTAATAATTCTAACAATGCAACATGATGACTACGATAAGAGTTAGAAACCATTCCCACCTCCATTCTTTTGCTACCTGGTTCACTGGTTCTGCTGAAAGGTAAGGGCTGATAGAATCATTTTATTGATTAGGTTGAGATTCTCTGTTGAAGAGAGAATGAATGATTCTGGAGCGAAGATTTATTATAGGCATTTTATACATTTATTAGGAACAACAGGGTAGCTAGAGAAAGAGTTGGTCCACTCAAGGACAAAGGAGGGAAATTATGCATAGAACCAAAGGAAATGGGTGAGATCCTTAATGAGTACTTTGCATCGGTATTCACAAAGGAGGGACACGTTGATTGGTGATGTCTCAGGGGGATAAGTAACCCCTTTAGAACAAATCATCATTACGAGGGAGGAAGTGTTAGATGTATTAAAAAGCATTAAGATAGACTAATCCCCAGGGCCAGATGGCATCTATCCGAGATTGCTGAGGGAGACAAGAGACTAAATTGCTGGGCCTCTAACAGAAATCTTGTTTTTTCATTGGCCACAGGTGAGATCCCAGAGGATTGGAGGATAGCCAATATTGTCCCATTATTTAGGAAGAGTAGCAAGGATAACCCGAGTAATTATAGGTCAGTGAGCTTGACATCGGTAATAGTGAAATTGTTGAAGAAGATTTTTTAGAGATAGGATCTATACACATTTGGAACTGAATGGTCTTATTAGCGACAGACAGCATGGTTTTGTATGAGGGAGGTCATGTCTCACTAATTTAATTGAGTTTTTTGAGGAGGTGACAAAAATGATTGAGAAGGGAGGAGCTGTGGATGTTGTCTACATGGACTTTAGTAAGGCATTTGACAAGGTCCCTCATGGCAGGCTGGTGCAAAAGATTAAATCACAGGGGATCAGGGGTGAACTAGCTAAATGGATTCAGAACTGGCTTGGCCATAGAAGACAGAGGTTGCGGTGGAAGGGTGTTTTTCTGAATGGAGGTCTGCAACTAGTGGTGTTCCGCAGGGATGAGTGTTGGGACCTCTGCTGTTTGTAATATATATAAATGACTTGGAAGAAAACGTAGCTGGTCTGATTAGCAAGTTTGCGGATGATACTAAGATTGCTGGGGTTGCGGATAGTGATGAAGATTGTCAGAGAATACAGCAGGATATAGATAGGCTGGAAAATTGGGCGGAGAAATGGCAGATGGAATTTAATCCGGACAAATGTGAGGTGATGCATTTTGGCAGATCCAATTCAGGTGGGAGCTGTAAAATAAATGGCAGAACCATCAGGAGCATAGAGACACAGAGAGATCTGGGAGTACAGGTCCACAGATCCTTAAAAGTGGCAGCACAGGTGGAAAAGGTGGTGAAGAATGCCTATGGCATGCTTGCCTTCATCGGACGGGCATTGAATATAAAAGTTGGCAAATTATGTTATAGTTGTATAAGGCACACAAGCTTTCGGAGCTCTTAGCCCCTTCTTCAGGTGAGTGGGAATTCTGTTCACAAACAGAGCTTATAAAGACACAGACTCAAATTACATGAATAATGGTTGGAATGCGAATACTTACAACTAATCAAGTCTTTAAGAAACGAAACGTCTTGATGCTCTCTCCACTCACATTGTTTCGTTTCTTAAAGACTTGATTAGTTGTAAGTATTCGCATTCCAACCATTATTCATGTAATTTGAGTCTGTGTCTTTATATGCTCTGTTTGTGAACAGAATTCCCACTCACCTGAAGAAGGGGCTAAGAGCTCCGAAAGCTTGTGTGGCTTTTGCTACCAAATAAACCTGTTGGACTTTAACCTCGTGTTGTTAAACTTCTTACTGTGTTTACCCCAGTCCAACGCCGGCATCTCCACATCATAGTTGTATAAAACATTGGCTAGGCCACATTTGGAGTTCTGTGACCAATTCTGGTCACCGCACTACAGGAACGATGTGGTGGCTTTGGAGAGAGTACAGAAAAGGTTTACCAGGATGTTGCCTGGTATGGAGGGTATTAGCTATGAGGAGAGATTGAATAAACTGGGATTGTTCTCCCTGGAAAGACAGAGACTGCGGGGCGACCTGATAGAAGTTTATAAAATTATGAGGGGTATAGATAGGGTGAACAGTTGGAAGCTTTTTCCCAGGGCAGAAATGACAATTACAAGGGAGCACAAGTTCAAGTTAAGGGAGGAAAGGTTCAGTGGAGATGTGTGGGGGAAGCTTTTTTACACAGAGGGTGGTGGGGGCCTGGAATGCACTGTCAAGTAAGGTGGTTGAGGCAGTTACATTAGCGATATTTAAGACTTATCTAAATAGACACATGAACAGACGGGGAATCGAGGGATACAAGCGGTTGGTCTAGATAGGACAATGAGATCGGCGCAGGCTTGGAGGGCCGAAGGGCCTGTTCCTGTGCTGGACAGTTCTTTGTTCTTTGTCAACTGAACCATTTTCCTTTCCTTGTCCATCATTTCAATTCCCTTTTTAGCTGGAGATGCTGGGTGGAATTTGTGTGTGGTTGAGTGTTTGTGTGAATATGTGTGTGAATGCGTGTATGTGGAAGTGTGTGTCTGAGTGTATGCTTGTCTGTATAATTGTGTGTGTGTGTGTGTATATGTGTGAGAGATTATGTTGGTGAGAGAGTGGGTGAGAAAGATTGTGTGTGCATTTGTGAGTGTGTTTGTGAGTTTGTGCATACAAATGTATCTGAGAGTGTGTATGTAACAGTGTGTATCTAAGTGTGTGTGTACATAGAAGTGTGTGTGTGTGTATATGAGTGTGTGTGTGTGTATGAGTATGTGTGAGAGTGTGTATGTGACAGAGTGCATGTATATGTGTGTGTGTATAGGAGTGTGTATGAGAGTGTGTGTGAGAGAGTGGGTGTGAATGATTGTGTGTATATGGGTATATGTGAAAGTGCGTACGAGTGTGTATGGGAATGTGTTTGTAAAAACATGTTTGTAAGAGTGTGCTTGTGAATGCAAGTGTGCACAAGTGTGTGAGGCAGATGGAAACACCAGGCTGAACTGCATAATTGTAGAAGTGAATGTCAGCTAGAGCATTTAAAGAGATACTCATCAGATAAGGTATCCACAAGGTATGATGATACTGAGCCTTTAAGAAATGTATTTGAGCCATGTTCTTGTGCAGTATCTGTTGTAACAGTTATATGCACTCGGAGCCGTTCTGTCTATCCGGCATCCAATATTATTGCTGCAACAGCATAATTACTTCTAATGGCTAGAATGTTGGTGTTAATCTGAACCAATGCTGTTCTGCTGTTTTCCCCTGGATTTTGCAGAGTGGGGACTGATTGGGATGATTGGCAGATATGGTCATGTGATGGGGAAGTTGGGCTTACATAGATGCTGCTTTTGGAGTTGAGAGAGCAGTGCATCACTTTTCCCCTCTCTGAAGTTGGAGACTGGAAGCTGCCGGAGACTAAATTTACCTCTCTGAGGTTTTGCTATTTTGAGGATATCTCCTTCTCTAAAATTTCCTGCCCGGGCCTCGGTCCAGAAGTGTTAAAAAGCTGAAAATCCAGCATCACATAAGCATACCTGATTTTCGCAAACTAATTTTGAAGAAGTGTGCTTGTCTATGTGGTGTGGCTTTAATTCAGAACAACAGAGATAGTTGGTTGTTAAGGATTATACTTCGTTATGTCTAAGCATTTTAATTGGCAAAAGCTAATTCTTTTTGTTCTGAAGTTCTATTCTAACTGTGCTCTTATATAAAGTTTGCTTGAATCATACCTAGAGTGAAACACATTACGCTCACCCTAATGCCAAAATCAAATGTAAAAGTTAAGGTCTAGGCTAACTGCATAATATATCTTGGGGTTTCTGGTCTGGGCCTTTACAAAGGCTATTAGAATGGTATCTTAACGTTCTGGATAGAATCCTTCCATTTTCAGCCTAAGTGCCGAGGTGGAGATGGGAATATGGAGGGCCCGATTTTACCATCAAGTTGCGCCCATTTTCAGGCACGAAAACTTGGTAAAATCGGGCATGCATTTAAATTGACTTAATGGGTTGCACGTCCAACCTTACTGGCACTTGCCTCTTTACCACTGCATTCGCCCATCCAGATTTGGCACGAAACAGACGTGCTCTACAAAAGTCTGATTCGGGTGCTCCAGTTAGTGTGGAGGTAAGTACCGATGGTGCCCGATGGCTCTCTGCTTGAGACCGGTGGGGGGGGGGGGGGGGGGGGTGGTGGGGGTGGTGGTGGAAGGTGGGTCCGACAGCTCTCTGCTTGAGATCTGTGGGGGAAGGGGGTCCACTGCCACTCTGTGATCAGTGAGGGGGAAAGGGGGGTCTGCTGCCATTCTGTCTGAGATCGGTGGGGGGGGGAGGGGGAGGGGCCAGCGATCGGTCTGGGTGGCGGAGGGGGTGGGGGGATAAGGGTTTCAGTAATGTTGTGGGGATGGGGCAATGCCTGTGGGGGCATTATCTGGCCTCAGAGCCAGGTGGCAGGAGAGCTGCATTCTATCGGTTTTTTTCTGCGCATGCGCAGCTGGAGGCGTCGATTGGAGCTGCAGGGTTTCGGGCACGTTAAGCCCCTCCCACAGGCTTGTGCAGCACGATTCAGAATCGCTGATAGTTTTTGCAGGCAGAGTGTGTATGGGGGCGCCTGAGAATGGGTCTAAAAGTCGGACCTGGAACACTCCCAGTTTCAAGTCCGCCCAGCACTTAGAATCAAAATGGTAAAATAGGGCCTGGAGTGTTTCCCGCTGCGGAGGCTGACAAGAAAACACATCAAATCTTCCCGCTCCAACCTCATTAATTATATACCTGGCAGTTTCACACCATACTCAATGGCGAGGCAGACCTGGATGACATGCAGCCTGTGGTCATGTCTGGGTGTCATATTAAGAAGATGTCCAACATCACTGACCCAGCATTGAAGAAAGAAGGTGGACCTCCTGGAAATGGAAATAGATCTCCAGGAACATTCTGACACTGGAAGATGGACCTCATCTGGAAGGTCCACCTGCAGATGCTCCCCTGACATATTGCTGTGGTGTTCCAGAGTCCAGGATTGCTGGCAGCCACCATCCTGAATCCCGGAGCAGTCCAGGCATTATTCAGATCAGTCCCGACATCTGCTCGCCAAGTTGTTCCAAACATGTTTTAAGCTGGTGTGTTTTCCCACCAGCAAAGCAGAAATTCTAGGGTGGGGGAGTGTTGGGTCTTCATCTGCATCCTGTCAATGGGATGCAAATGAGGTTCACACCATCCTCTGGTGGGTTTTCCGAGCGTCCATGATGGCACCAGCGGAAGGTCACGCTGTAAATTCACGCTGGCGTGAAACCGATTTCTGGGCCTCTCGCCATGTTCTCTCGCTGTGGCCATCATCGAACTGGCCAGCAAGAACTTGATCAAATTCCACCCCCCCGCCCCCCACCATCCCCACCACCCCCCCCCCCCCCACTCCCCACTCCCCACCCCCACCCCCCCATCTTATAAACTTGCTTTAAACTTATTGCTCTAATTCACATTAGAAACTTTTATTTAAAAATTCAACATGCTCCACCATGACGAAGCAGGAGGTGGAATTACATTTTGTGCACAGAACTTGTGTTAAACTGAAGGAGAATTTTCTCTTTTCTTTAAAATAGATTTTTAGGAAGTTATAACATTCTGCACTTTCTACATCGGGACATGATAGAAGGACATGTTTTTGTGCAATTAATCAGAACACATCAGCTCAAACCTTTCATATTGAACCACTAACTATTAATGAGCTTAACGCTGCAGACTTGGTCAATTCTCCTCTGTGGGATACAACCATTCATTCTAACCACTTTGATTGGTTCTGGTAAACCAAAATACACAATGTCCTGCAGCTGTGCACGTCTGTAACAATAACCCAGTTTGCTTTTTACTTCAGAAAGTTGGAGACTGTGGAAAATAATTCCGATGTGGAGATATCCACATAATAATTCCAGCAGCCCCTTGTCCAAATTCCAAATAATTCCAGCAGCCCCTTGTCACCTCTGCATCTGCTTTTTCACCAGCTTTAGGCAGACGGAACAAGCCTCACTCACTTTTAAATGTGGTAAAGGTAAAATCATTTAACAGGCTACAACAGGAATCATGCATTAAGGAGTGTGAGGTTTTACACCATCCTACACAGCAAGTGCATTTCATTAGCACCTGCTATGTTAGGAAATGTCTAAAAGGCTTGAGTGCTTAATCATATTTTTAAATGTGTTATTTTTACACCTTTCATCCTGAGGAACATTTTACAAGGTGAAGATTCAGCTAAAAATTGAAAGCGTAAGTGAACTGGAGCAAATTTGCTCACGACCCAGGCTAGCTTAGGTTTTGTTTGTCATTAAGTCTTCATTAGTTCTGTTTGATGACAAATCATACCAGTAAACTATCGAATGAGATGAGTGTACATTAATTAGTCAGTGGGAGCAATTATGCAGAGTCAAATGGATATAACTTGTAAGTAATGAAGAAATAATGAAGTGATTCTTGACTCAAATTGGTACCAGTCAACTCCTGTACTCACTCATAAAGAATACGTTAGACCCATGAACCATCTCAGAGATACTTGTTGGTTCCACTATCTGAAAGACTCTACTGTATAAAAATTCCCTCCCTAAACCTCTTTGCCCCCCTCTCCTCTTTAACATGCTCCTTAAAAGCCATCTCTTTAAGCAAACTTCTGGTCACCTCTTCTAGTATCTCTTTCTTTGGGTTTGTGTCATTTCTTTTGCTTGTTCATGCTCTTGTTCAGACCCATTGGGTCTTTTACCTTGTTGATGGCACTATATCAATATAATTTTTTGGAAATAAGTGACATTCCTTCATGTCATGTCAATACCAGGTTGAATGTCTGTAGGTTAATTTTGTTCAGCAGTCCTATTAAGAACTGCTAACCCTGTTCAGATAATCAGTCATAGTCCTGTACATTGTCAGGGAATTTGTGTGGAATTGCAAATTACTATCTTTAGCTAGGCAATTGTAAATTTCAAAACTGAAATTGATAAGATTTTTGCTGGGTAAGGATATTGATTCAGCCATGTAAATGGAGTTAAAATACAGATTTAATTGAACATTGGAACAGGCTGAAGGGACTGAATGGCCCACTCCTGTCCTATGTATTCTTGAGTGCAGAAACACAACTGATGAGTTTCACGTCAATAGTAAGATACGTTCAGATGTATGCAGCGCATTCCTATCAGGATATGGGTTCCTGCACACTCTATCATTTAATATGCATGGCTCACTTCTACAATGTCCCAAAGTGCCATCCAATTCCTCTTGGTGCGATATGACCAGCTCATGAACAGGCACCAAATTCTACATTTAAGTTAAACCTGAAAAATTGTGGAAAGAAAAATTGCAATTGCTGCCTAACAAAGGAAAGGTATGCATACCGAGTGGTCAAGACAAACATACCTGCTCACAGTGTGGGTAAATACTCCTATCTTCTTTCCTCTACCTCACTGACACATTAAATAACTAGACCGTGAGTCAGATTTCCTTTATGGCCTTCTCAGGAATCTACAGCCAAATTTATGATTCAAAATGGGACCAAATTGTTGTTGAACTTCTCACAATGACACTGAAAAATAAAACATTGGAAACATAATCCATCCATTTCATTTTCCAATGCCTATTCCAAATGTCCTGAATTGCAAGCTGGGACCATGCCAGGTTAGTCCTTGTACTCTCTTTTCTGTGAATATTAGACAAATGTACTTTTACCTTTCAGAATTTTAAAAAAAACCTACTCTGCAAGAGTTCTGATTTCAGTGGCTGATTCTGGATTCACTGATTTCAGTGGGTGATGCTGGATTCACTGATTTCAGTTGTGATTCTGGATTCACTAATTCCAGTGGGTGATGTTGGATTCACTGATTTCAATGGGTGTTGCTAGATTCACTGATTTCAGTAGATGATATTGGATTCACTGATTTCAGTGCATGATGTTGGATTTACTGATTTCAATGGGTGAACCTGGATTCACTGATTTCAGTGGGTGATTCTGGAATTGCTGATTTCAGTGGGTAATGCTAGATTCAATGATTTTTGTCACTGGGACATTGTATGATAGATTTTAAAAATAATCTACTCTGTGATGGTTCTGATTTCAGTGGCTGATTCAGGATTCATTGATTTCAGTGGGTAAAGCTGGATTCACTGATTTCAGTGGGTGATGCTGGATTCACTGATTTCAGCGTGTGATGCTGAATTCACTGATTTCAGTGTGTGATGCTTGATTCACTGATTTCAGTGTGTGATGCTCGATTCATTTATTTCAGTGCATGATGCTTGATTCACTGATTTCAGTGGCTGATTCTGGATTCTCTGATTTCAGTGACTGATTCTGGATTCATTGATTTCAGTGGGTGATTCTGCATTTACTGATTTCAGTTGTGATTCTGGATTCACTGATTCCAGTGGGTGATGTTGGATTCACCAATTTCACTGGGTGTTTCTGGATTCATTGATTTCAGTAGGTGAAATTGGATTCACTAATTTCAGTGGGTGTTGCTGGATTCACTGATTTCAGTGGGTGAACCTGGATTCGCTGATGTCAGTGGGTGATTCTGGAATCCCAGAATTCAGTGGGTGATGCTGGATTCACTGATTTCTGTCACTGGGACATTGTATGATAGATTTAAAAAATAATCTACTCTGTGATGGTTCTGATTTCAGTGGCTGATTCTGGATTCACTGATTTCAGTGGGTGAAGCTGCATTCACTGATTTCAGTGGGTGATGCTGGATTCACTGATTTCAGTAGGTGATGCTGGATTCACTGATTTCAGTGTGTGATGCTGGATTCACTGATTTCAGTGTGTGAGGCTGGATTCACTGATTTCAGTGCATGCTGCTGGATTCACTGATTTCAGTGGCTGATTCTGGACTCACTGATTTCGGTGGGTGAAGCTGGATTTACTGATTTCAGTGGGTGAAGCTGGATTCACTGATTACTGTGGGTGATGCTGGATTCACTGATTTCTGTGGCTGATTCTGGATTCACCGATTTCAGTGTATGAAGCTGGATTCACTGATTTCAGTGGGTGAAGCTGGATTCACCGATTTCAGTGGGTGAAGCTGGATTCACCGATTTCAGTGGGTGATGCTGGATTCACTGATTTCAGTGGGTGAAGCTGGATTCACCGATTTCAGTGGGTGAAGCTGGATTCACCGATTTCAGTGGGTGATGCTGGATTCACTGATTTTTGTCACTGGGACATTGTATGATGTCAATTTTAACAACTTCAATGATGTTTGCATACAGGAGACTGACCCAAGCAAATGACTGACCCAGTGATGGGTTCAAACTGCAGGAATATAGATCAGAGTGGATTAGTAGGAATAAGGAGTTTAACGGAAAGAGTTTCCTGATGATAGACTACATTAACTGGGAGGCCCATTGAAGCGGTGAATATAAAATGACCAAATAGGCAGTTTGATGCATTTTTGCAGAGGCTTGTGTTTGCATGATATGGTGGGATGGTAGATGAGTGTGAACCATCTAATAAGAAGCCATGGGTTTGTTGAATTTACTGTGCTTTCCCAGTTCCCAGAATGATTCCGTTCAGAATATGGGAATGTTTATTTTCCTCTCTGTGTGCACTGGAGCTGCAGATTAATGGTAATGAATTGTCTAGTTAATTATTAATTTCTAGTTATTGTCTACTAGAAAAATCAATCAGTTAATTGTTGACCTGCTTGGAGCCCTCCTGAAGGCGCATTACACACAAACAGGAAGGGGCTAACCTCAGATCTCGAAAGCATGAACTCAATGCAAGTACAAACTTAGGGCTGGGAAGCAATTTTCTCTGCCAGAAGATACTGGGTGGACTTTCCCACTTCGTGCTGGATTTCTGCCTGCCATAACCCCATTCTCCTGGATCAGGGCTGCTCTGTGTCCCATGCTAGTTTTCTAGTGGGATTCCTGCTGTTATGTAAGAGAAATCATACAGAAATGTAGCACCAGAGGAACTTTGTACATAAAGGGACCATAGATCTCCAAAGACAGAAAGGACAAAAAGTCTTTTTGTACTCAGTGGGGGATCTTCAGCAATAAATATGGAGGCTTATTTCCATGGGAAAGAGACATTTCTGTGGTTCTCATGATCAGCAGCAAACTTAAGGGCAAGTACGCTGGTTACTCTGGATCTCCCACCACCATCCACTAGGGTGGACCCAGGGAGCTATGGTAAGGGACGGGCAGAGTTGCCAGGCCTCACCTTCCTATCAGTATTTACATGCAGCCAGCTGCCACCCCATTAGGAGAGCGCGAGGAGGAAGCAAGAGGCCTCCACATACCATTTCCCTATGACTATCTTAGCCAAGTTAGGAGGGAATTATGAAGGAAACTTTAACCTGCTGACTCTTAATTCGGTACAGTTTCATGAGTACTGGCTGCCCTCATCAAATTGTCCAATCAGCAGAGACAGAGAGTGTCAGTGGGCTGCTTCAGTGGATGTTGCAGAATTCTGGCTGGGAAAGCGGGTCTCTGTGCGTGTCTGGAGCATCCCCCACCCCAAGTCTGCCTATAGCAGGCCACCTCCAGGAGGCAAAGCTGGCCGCCACCACCCGCGGAAACTTGGAGCTCAGCTGGAAAATCTCAGTTGGCTTCCTTTAGTAAGAGCCTCAAGGAGCCCTTAATGAGCCAGATCAGCTACTGGCCATTTGCAGGCCAGTCACCCTGCTATCCCTCTGCTCTGACTTCTGTGAAAATAGATCGGGGGTGGGATAGAGCAAGGGATGCAGCATGGATACCAGCAAAGTTTTACTGTCTGCTCATCTCTGATTCTGGCCTTGGCCAGAGATAAATATCAAGCCCCCCCCCCAGTGTGAATTGCCCCTCTAGTCTACTTCAGAGCTCTGGAATATAATCAATCTATCCCTGAAGACTCATTAGTCCTAAGCCTCTTTCACCTATCAGATATATTTGTTGCACTGACATCATAAGCCGTGGATCTTGGGTGTACAACAGAAACTGGGTAACAAATTAGTGCGACTGGATAATGCTAATTTAAACTATTTTGTCTGGCAGTTTTGGTGTGACTGCCTCTCTAACCACTGCAAGACTGTTGTGTTAAACCGTGCAGTCTGGCTGCTGCATTTTACTGACTTCATGAAATTGTTCACTGTGCAACAAGCTTCGAGAGATTTTGATAAGGTGCTAAATCAACAGGAGAATCCAACATGCAACAGAAAAGACTTTAGTATTGTGTTTGCTTGATTTAACTCCCAGATCATTTTGTTTATCTAGGATCTCTTTTAATCCTCATTGTAGCAGCAAGTATTCCCACTCCTCCTATTGGCCTTCAATTCCCTCACCCTGTGATTATTTTTTTGGTCATTAATTTTCTAAGTTATAATTTTCCTGTCCAGTCAATTTGGAGATTGGTGTATCATTTACTTTTACTTTTCCTAGAACAATTTCCTAGTTTTAAACATGTTTAACTTTCCTAAAATCTCTTGCAGTGATATTTCCCAGATAATTTATTTGACCCTCATTACTTTGAAGCCCACTTGTCTTTTTAAATCATGTGGATTTCCTGTTGCACTGTTCATGGGAGGTCCAGGGAATGGAGTGTGGTTGACAGGTTAATTGCTAATATAGCCTTTTGTCTTTAAATGATCATACAAAGGAAACTTGGAACAAACCATTAGGCCTGTCCCATGTATACACACTGAGCCTATCCCATGTATGCACAGAGCAACGACATACATCAAACATCCACTCTCTAAGAACACAATCTTCTGTGAGGGGTGAAAAATCCCCTCCGCTTGTGCATACCCTGTGATTAAGGGATATAGAGGGACAAGTCCAGGTAATTCCACAATAAATATTGTGAATGCTGGAATCTGAAACATAAACAGAAAATGCTGAAAATGGAGAGTGAATAGAGCCAACAATTTGAGTTTGGATGGCCCTTTGTCAGAGCTGCCAATGTTTCAAGTCAGGGAGACTCTGACACTCTCTGACGAAGGGTCATCCTGACTCGAAATGTTGGCTCTATTCTCTCGCCACAGATACTGTCAAACCTGCTGAGATTTTCCAGCATTTTCTGTCCAGGTAATTCTAGCTGCTTGTGAATTCCTGAGGTCAACCAGACGCAATAGCAACTGAAATAACTGATTTTGAACATACATACAAACAAGAGGCAGGAGTGAACTATTCAGCCCCTCGAATCTGCTCCGCCTTTTAATAAGACCATGGCTGATCTGATCGTCACCTCAAATCTGTACTCCGCCTACCCCAATAAGCCATCACCCCCTTGCTTTCTCTTTAATCTTGTTAAAGAATATCTTACCTCTGTAACAGCTGAGCACCAAACCTAAAACTTTTTGATAACAACTGATTAATATCCAATGGTGACACACATGGGACTCAAAATGAAGTGATTATCCAGAGATCAGCCCTGCCTCAAACTAGTGACTGCAGAGACAGCAGGAGCCCCTAGCATGAGGATCAGTGCAAATTGAACCTTAGGCCTTATCTATTTATTGGGTGAAGGAGGCAGTATTTGCATTGCCAGGAATAGGCCCTCGGATCAGTACAAGGAGATTGGAGTGAGCCATGAAGGAGAGGAGGGAGGGGAGTCAGGGGAAGCACTTCCCAAACGCTTGTTATGGATTTCTGTCTGGGATGTCTAAGAATTTGTCCTCAGGAGTTTGGCTGTAGAGCCATGTGCAGAGACTGGGTACGGGCCATACCACTGCTAAATTGAACTGCTTTGCACTTGTTTCTGCAGGCTCATTCTGCTCCCTAGTCTGTAGGTGACATGGGGTTGGGGGTGGGGTGCGGTTTATGGGTTACAGGTTGGGGACAATTGGACTAGAGCTCACAAACGCACATCGATCTGTATTTTAGAATCACATGTATAGGGGTGAAATTGGTCTATGTTAGTAATGTGAAAGAAATGGATACTGAATTAGTAGAAGGTAATAAATATATCATGCCTTAAACTTCCTTTACATTGAACTTAACGGGCCTGATGTAAAATCAGTTGCTCTTCTCATGCTACTGACAAAGACCCATTTCATTCCCAATGTCTTTAATTCTATATCATATTTAAATTTGATATTGAATTTTCCATTGGCATTGAAAGAACAAGTGTATTATTCAAGTGAACTAAAGCTTGAAGTTGGGACTATTTGGACCATACATACGAATAAAGAACAGGAGAAGGCCATTCAGCCCTTCGAACCGACTCCACCATTTAATAAGATAATGGCTAATCTGATAGAATATAAGAACTAGGAGCAGGAATAGGCAATTCAGCCTCTCGAGCCTGCTCTGCCATTCAATACGACCAAGGCTGATCTCATCTCGGCCTCAACTCCACTTACCTGTTTGTTCACCATAGCTCTTCAAACACTTACTAATTAAAGATCTGTCCACCTCTTCCTTAAATTTACTCAAAGGGTGGCATGGTGGCACATAGCACCAGGGACCTGCATTCGATTCCCGGCTTGGATCACTGTCTGTGTGGAGTTTGCACATTCCCCCCGTGTCTGCGGGGTTTCCTCCGGGTGCTCCGGTTTCCTCCCACAGTCCAAAGATGTGCAGGTTAGGTGCATTGGCCATGTTAAATTCTCCCTTAGTGTACCCGAACAGGCACTGGAGTGTGGCGACTAGGGGATTTTCACAGTAACCTCATTACGGTGTGAATGTAAGCCTACTTGTGACTTTAAATAAACTTTTAAAAAGTCCCAGCTCTAGGGTAGTGAATTCCACAGACTCATGACCCCCTGAGAGAAGTAGTTTCCCCTCATCTCTGTTTTAAATCTGCCACCCCTAATCCTAAAACTATGAACTCTTGTATTGCCCTACAAGGGGAAACATCCTCTCTACGTCCACTTTGTCCATCCCCCTTATCATCTTGTACACCTCAATTAGATCTCCTCTCATTCTATTAAACTTTAGAAAGTATAGGCCTAAATTGTCCAATCTCTCAATCCCTCTGGAATCAATCTAGTGAACCTCCTCTGAAGTATCTCCAACCCTTATCAAACAAGGGGACTAAAACTGTACACAATATTCTCAGTGCGGTTTCACTAATGCTTTGTACAGTAGCAGCAACACTTCACTATTTTTATATTCTATTCCTTTAGCATTTGCTTTCCTTATTACCTACTGTACCTGCATACTAATTTCTGTGATTTGTGCACCCAGATCCCTCTGCACCGAAGTACCCCGAAGTTCCTCTCCATTTAGATAATAATTTGCCTTTATATTTTTCCTACCAAAATGGATAATCTCAGACTCATCTGCCAAATTTTGCCCCATTCGCTTAATCCATCCATATCCATTTATAAGCACAGAGTCCTGCATCACAGAGCTGCCCGGGATGAATCTCAACAAATACTGCTGCATCTTTCTCCAACCGTCTTTGCAAAGGCACATTCCACTGGGAGGTGGACAATGGTCTCGTCCACACTACAGTCACCTTGAGGGCAATGTGTGGATGGGGTGAGACTTCGGCATGTAGGAAGAATCTGACGGGAAGACCTTTCTCACCACCAGCCAAGCTGGGTCTTGGTGCTTGTTTGAAAGTTCTGGTGATGAGGCATTCTGCCAAATGACTGTGACAGTTTGTTCAGGGAACCATCTGACAGGATCCGCCATCTTCTTTCCCAAAGGAGCTCTAGGATGTTACATACATCCACTGCCCAATGGACTTGTGCTCAAAGGTGTTTTTCTGAACACATTTTTCCACAAGGGACAAGTGGGACGGCACAGTCCAATGACTTGCAGCGTTCTGAGGCAATGTGACCCATCCTTGACAACACAGGGGACAGGTAGAACCTCAGCATGATACTTGGGGTGGGATTTTACGAGAATTATTCTAAGTGTCCAGTTAGTGTGGAAATGGGAGAATTCCTGATCCGTTTTCTGGGCGTATTTTATGCCCAATCCTGTGTATTGCATTGAAAATTGTCTAGACTATTTCCAGCTGCTGCAGGCAGTGGGCTGGGCTTAATGCAACAGCCAGCCTGCAGAGGGAGCTATTGCGCATGCACAGACCTCTGATTCTGGACATGTGCAGTTCCAACAGCAGGGGTCTGACAACCTGAACAAACTCCTCCCACCCCCGCAACTGTGGGGGCCTGCAGCCAATTGCGAGTCTCACACCACCCAAAATGCAGCCTCTGCCACCCCCACCATCACCCAGACTGATCATGGCTACCCGTAATGATTGGGAAGCAGGGCCGCCCCCCAATCTGATCACAGACAGAGTGGCAGTGTGCCCCCCCCATCGGGCTGCTTATTGAGACCCCCCCCCCCCTCTCCCATAAGCCCCGTCCCCATAGGCTCTGGTTCCACTGGCGAGGCCAACACGACTGTTCCCCGTTCATGGGGAGCAGGTGTTTTCCTCACCGGAAGGAACCTCTCCCGAAAAGGCCATAAAGGCAAGTGAATCTGGACAATTAAGCACCAGGCTCGCTAATGCCATGGAAATTCACATTATTATATATTTAAGCAATTTATTCAGCCTCTCACCCATTTCTGGTGAGAGACTGACCTCGACGGAAATCCGACTCTCGTAAGATCATGAGAGCTGAGAAATCGAGCATGATCCTGATTTCTTGGCTCTCACATGATTTTACCAGCTCGCTCTGCCCATCGATTGGGGGGGGAGGGGGGGTGGGGGGCGAGCCGGTAAAATCCTGGCCTTGATGTTTGTGTACCGAAGATCAGAGCACAGCTTGATATAGCCGCACACAACGTTGGCCTTCAGGATTAGGGTGATGTTGGGCATCTCTCCCCCCAGCCCCTGCCTTTATCTAGAGGTTTGTACACTGTGTCCCTATGAAGGCAGTCTATTCTTGACCCCCAGATGAAGCAGCAAACAGCTTGGGTAACCGCCACAGCGCAGGAGTGAGGAATGGGCCAGACCTGTGCCACATTCAGCAGCACCAAGGGCGCCTCGCACCCGATGACCAGCTGCTTATCCATAATGGAGAGGGAGTGTCGCTCCCACATGTTTCACTATAGCTACTCGTTCTTTTCAGTTTCTAACGTATGCCCCGTTCCCTCTGAACCATATCCCCAATACCTCCAGACAGTCTGACCTGACGTTGAAGGGGACAAGGGATTGGTCAGCCCAGTTCCCACAGATCATGGCCTTGCTATTGGCACGATTTACCTTGGCACAGTTTGAACTGGCCGCTGATGTTGATCAGTCTGTGCACCAACAGCATAGATTCTCCCAGAGGAAACATCCTCTCCACATCCACCCTGTCAAGACCTCTCAGGATCTTATATGTTTCAGTCAAATCGCCACTTACTCTTCTAAACTCCAGTGGATACAAGTCTAGCTTGTCCAACCTTTCCTCATAAGACAGCCCACCCAATCCAGGCATTAGTCTGGTAAACTTTCTCTGAACTGCTTCTAACGCAATTACATCCAGACAGGGCACACTTATCTAAATTAGGTCCATTTGAAAGTAACCAATTCTGTCTTTTAAGCAAAATGTATTAGACTGGATTTCTAATGGGAGCTATCTATGTAAACTTGCATGCTCCATGACGCTGCAGCGCCTCAACTGACAGGAAAGTGCAATTACAGTGTGACCAGCTGACATTAGCAATCCCATTGGAAATGTTGACATAGGCAATCTCAATGTAAATGTGGGCAGAGGAATTCCTGATGGGAAAGATTGACAGGGAGTGCTTAAGGAAAGATTTTTAAATGTGATTTATTGCTAACCGGGTGACTATGCTGCTCTTTAGTGCGATTATTAAAGCAACTTTGAAGTTAATAAGCACGCGATTAAACGCTCCTGCTAATTTGAAGCACTGAAACCCTAAGCAGGGAAATATTCAGCCTGTTGGCTGCAGGATCTGGTCTCCTGTTTGTAGGGGCTGGGATGTGGAGCAGCTTCTGACTGGGACCCCTTTGGCGGAGCAGTGAGTGTGGGTTCAGGGTACAGATCCCAGCCGGCACATACTCCTTCCTGATCTCTTCCATCTTCCCAGGATTGAATGATGGTCGCTGCCGGCACGTTAACAACGGGAGCAAATCCCTCTCTATTGTTCCAGACAAGAGCTCATCACATCCAGTTCCCAGCCACTCTGCCCTGCCTCAATAAAGGTCCCATCAGCATCTCTCTGTGAATAACAGGTCCTCAGGAGGTTCCTGACAATCGGGGTGAGAATTGCTGCCGCTTTGTCAGTTGCTGTGCTTATTAATATCACACTGGCTGCGTTTCAGTGGGGAATCGCTGAATATCTCAGCGCTCAGAGTCCCTGCCGTCTGCAGGGCTGTTTCCCGTTGCCTCTCATTACACCGCGGCGCCTGCTCTCTCTCTGTCTCTGTGTCTCTGTCCCCTACCTGCGGGCTCAGCTGCACCATCCTGCTCAGCTTCTCCTCGTCTTCCAGCACATCCCTCAGCTGCCGGGTGCTGAGGATGCCGAAGCGGTCCCGGGACATGCTGCCGCCGGCTAAGGTGAAGTCAGTCGCGGATCCGGACCATGCCAAAGGCGCAGCATCCGATAGCCGGAGCCAGCGAGCCGGGGCGGAGTGTGAGTGTGTGTATAAGCAGGGCGGGTCTGTGCAATCCCACTGCCGCCAGGCGGGGCTGAGAGACACCCAAACCATAAGGAACCGGTTAGAGAGACACAGGGAAACATGCTCAGCAGTCAGTAACAATTATAACTTGGATTTGCACAGGGTGGAAGTCCCAAGGGATAGAATCAGAATAGTATCAAAGAGGAAGAAACATTATCCCAATCTGTACAGTGGCAGGTTGATTTGTTTTGTTATTGTTACATGTATTGGGATACAGTGAAAAGTATTGTTTCTTGCGAGCTACAGACAAAACTTATCTTTCATAGAGAAGGAAAGGGGATGGTGCAGAATGTAGTGTTATAGTCATAGCTAGGGTGTAGAGAAAGATCAACTTAATATATGATAGGTCCATTCAAAAGTCTGATAGCAGCAGGGAAGAAGCTTTTCTTGAGGTTGGTTGGTACGTATTCTCAAACTTTTGTATCTTTTTCCCTTGGTCAAAGACTGTCAGATTTTAACAATCAACAAAGAATGACAAAAATGAATAAAGGGAGAAAGTTGAGTGTGAAAAACAACTGGTTATTAATATTAAAAATAGGTAGGAACAGTTTCTACAAGTATTTAAACAAGAAACCAGTAACTAAAGTTAGTGTGGGTCCTCTAGAGAGTGAGCCTGGGGAATTGATAATGGAAAACAGGGAAATGGCAGAGACATTGAGCAGATATTTTGTGTCTATCTTCACTGTGGAAGACTTAGAGAACTTCCCAGATACTCATAAATCAAAAGCTGAATGGAAGGATAAAGTAATCGCCATCACCAGGGAAAGGTGCTGGGAAACTATTGGGTGTAAATGTTGTCAAGTCTCCAAAGACCAGATGGCCTGCATCCTAGTGTCAGGAACTGGCTGTAGAGTAGTAGATGCATTGGTTATAATCTTCCAACATTCCCCAGATTCTGGAAAGGTCCCAATAGATTGGAAAATAGCTGCACTTCTTATTCAAGAAAGGAGGGATATACAGAGCAGGAAACTACAGGCCAGTTAGCCTAACGTTGATCGTAGGGAAAATACTTGTATCAATTATAAAGGATGATACTTAGAAAATCATAATGTGATCAGGCGGAGTCAACATGGTTTTGTGAAAGTGGAAATCGTGTTTAACTAATCTGAGGAAGTAATAAGCAAGGTGGATAAAGAACCAGTGGGTGTCGTCTGCTTGGATTTCTAAAATGCATTTGATTCTATGCCACATCAAAGGAAGAAAAGAGCGCATGGAGTATGGGGTAACTGGCATATTTGTATGGATAAAGGATTGGTTAGCTAACAGAAGCAGAGAGTTGGGATGAATGGGTCATATTTGGGTTGGCAAGCTGTAACTAGTGGAGTGCTACAGGGATCAGTGCTGGGGCTTCAACTCTGTACAATTTACATCAATGATTTGGCTGAATGTATGGTGGCGAAATTTGCTGATGGCTCCAAGATAGAACATAGAACATAGAACAGTACAGCACAGAACAGGCCCTTCGGCCCACGATGTTGTGCCGAGCTTTATCTGAAACCAAGATCAAGCTATCCCACTCCCTATCATCCTGGTGTGCTCCATGTGCCTATCCAATAACCGCTTAAATGTTCCTAAAGTGTCTGACTCCACTATCACTGCAGGCAGTCCATTCCACACCCCAACCACTCTCTGCGTAAAGAACCTACCTCTGATATCCTTCCTATATCTCCCACCACGAACCCTATAGTTATGCCCCCTTGTAATAGCTCCATCCACCCGAGGAAATAGTCTTTGAACGTTCACTCTATCTATCCCCTTCATCATTTTATAAACCTCTATTAAGTCTCCCCTCAGCCTCCTCCGCTCCAGAGAGAACAGCCCTAGCTCCCTCAACCTTTCCTCATAAGACCTACCCTCCAAACCAGGCAGCATCCTGGTAAATCTCCTCTGCATGTATAGTTTAACGGCTGCGGAAAGGCACTTCATGGGGGATCTGCACACTGAGGTAATATGGGCTGAAGTTAGAAATAGGAAAGGAGCGGTCACGTTGCTAGGAGTTTACTATAGGCCCCCAAATAGTAATAGAGATGTGGAGGAAGAAATTGCTAAGCAGATTATGGATATGTGTGGGGGTCACAGGGTAGTTGTCATGGGGGACTTTAACTTTCCAAATATTGATTGGAACCTTTGTAGGTCAAATAGTTTGGATGGGGCAGTTTTTGTGCAGTGTGTGCGGGAGAGTTTCCTGACACAATATGTGGATGGGCCGACTAGAGGTGAGGCCACATTGGATTTGGTACTGGGAAATGAACCGGGCCAAGTGTTAGATTTGGTTGTGGGAGAGCAATTTGGAGATAGTGACCACACTTCGGTGTCTTTTGTTATTGCAATGGAGAGGGATAGGGCCGTACGGCAGGGCAAGGTTTACAATTGGGGGAGGGGTAATTATGATGCGATTAGGCAAGAATTAGGGGGCATAAGTTGGGAACAGAAACTGTCAGAGAAAGGAACTAATGAAAAGTGGAATTTTTTCAAGGAACAAATACTGGATGTCCTTGATAGGTATGTTCCTGTCAGGCAGGGAGGAAATGGCCGAGTGAGGGAACCATGGTTCACAAAAGAGGTGGAATGTCTTGTGAAAAGGAAGAGGGAAGCTTATGTCGGGATGAGGAAACAAGGTTCAGATGGCTCGATTGAGGGTTACAAGTTAGCAAGGAATGAGCTGAAAAAGGGGCTTAGGAGAGTTAGGAGGGGACATGAGAAGTCCTTGGCGGGTCGGATCAAGGAAAACCCCAAGGCTTTTTACTCTTATGTGAGGAATAAAAGAATGACCAGGGTGAGGTTAGGGCCGGTCAAGGACAGTAGTGGGAACTTGTGTATGGAGTCAGTAGAGATAGGCGAGGTGATGAATGAATACTTTTCTTCAGTGTTCACCAAGGAGAGGGGCCATGTTTTTGAGGAAGAGAAGGTGTTACAGGCTAATAGGCTGGAGGAAATAGATGTTCGGAGGGAGGATGTCTTGGCAGTTTTGAATAAACTGAAGGTCGATAAGTCCCCTGGGCCTGATGAAATGTATCCTAGGATTCTTTGGGAGGCAAGGGATGAGATTGCAGCGCCTTTGGCGTTGATCTTTGGGTCCTCGCTGTCCACGGGGATGGTGCCAGAGGACTGGAGAATGGCGAATGTTGTTCCTCTGTTTAAGAAAGGGAATAGAAATGACCCTGGTAATTATAGACCGGTTAGTCTTACTTCGGTGGTTGGTAAATTGATGGAAAGGGTCCTTAGGGATGGGATTTACGACCATTTAGAAAGATGCGGATTAATCCGAGATAGTCAGCACGGATTCGTGAAGGGCAAGTCGTGCCTCACAAATTTGATAGAATTTTTTGAGGAGGTAACTAAGTGTGTTGATGAAGGTAGGGCAGTTGATGTCATATACATGGATTTTAGTAAGGCGTTTGATAAGGTCCCCCATGGTCGGCTTATGATGAAAGTGAGGAGGTGTGGGATAGAGGGAAAGTTGGCCGATTGGATAGGCAACTGGCTGTCTGACCGAAGACAGAGGGTGGTGGTCGATGGAAAATTTTCGGATTGGAGGCAGGTTGCTAGCGGTGTGCCGCAGGGATCAGTGCTTGGTCCTCTGCTCTTTGTGATTTTTATTAATGACTTAGAGGAGGGGGCTGAAGGGTGGATCAGTAAATTTGCTGATGACACCAAGATTGGTGGAGTAGTGGATGAGGTGGAGGGCTGTTGTAGGCTGCAAAGAGACATAGATAGGATGCAAAGCTGGGCTGAAAAATGGCAAATGGAGTTTAACCCTGATAAATGTGAGGTGATTCATTTTGGTAGGACAAATTTAAATGTGGATTACAGGGTCAAAGGTAGGGTTCTGAAGACTGTGGAGGAACAGAGAGATCTTGGGGTCCATATCCACAGATCTCTAAAGGTTGCCACTCAAGTGGATAGAGCTGTGAAGAAGGCCTGTAGTGTGTTAGGTTTTATTAACAGGGGGTTGGAGTTTAAGAGCCGTGGGGTTATGCTGCAACTGTACAGGACCTTGGTGAGACCACATTTGGAATATTGTGTGCAGTTCTGGTCACCTCACTATAGGAAGGATGTGGAAGCGCTGGAAGGAGTGCAGAGGAGATTTACCAGGATGCTGCCTGGTTTGGAGGGTAGGTCATATGAGGAAAGGTTGAGGGAGCTAGGGCTATTCTCTCTGGAGCGGAGGAGGCTGAGGGGAGACTTAATAGAGGTGTATAAAATGATGAAGGGGATAGATAGAGTGAACGTTCAAAGACTATTTCCTCGGGTGGATGGAGCTATTACAAGGGGGCATAACTATAGGGTTCGTGGTGGGAGATACAGGACGGATATCAGAGGTAGGTTCTTTACGCAGAGAGTGGTTGGGGTGTGGAATGGACTGCCTGCAGTGATAGTGGAGTCAGACACTTTAGAAACATTTAAGCGGTTATTGGATAGGCACATGGAGCACACCAGGATGATAGGGAGTGGGATAGCTTGATCTTGGTTTCAGATAAAGCTCGGCACAACATCGTGGGCCGAAGGGCCTGTTCTGTGCTGTACTGTTCTATGTTCTATGCACTCATTCCAGCGCTTCCACATCCTTCTTATAGTGAGGTGACCAGAACTGCACACAATATTCCAAATGTGGTCTCACCAAGGTCCTGTACAGTTGCAGCATAACCCCACAGCTCTTAAACTCCAACCCCCTGTTAATAAAAGCTAACACACTATAGGCCATCTTCACAGCTCTATCCACTTGAGTGGCAACCTTTAGAGATCTGTGGATATGGACCCCAAGATCTCTCTGTTCCTCCACAGTCTTCAGAACCCTACTTTTGACCCTGTAATCCACATTTAAATTAGTCCTACCAAAATGAATCACCTCACATTTAGCAGGGTTAAACTCCATTTGCCATTTTTCAGCCCAGCTTTGCATCCTATCTATGTCTCTTTGCAGCCTACAACAGCCCTCCACCTCATCCACTACTCCACCAATCTTGGTGTCATCAGCAAATTTACTGATCCACCCTTCAACCCCCTCCTCTAAGTCATTAATAAAAATCACAAAGAGCAGAGGACCAAGCACTGATCCCTGTGGCACTCCGCTAGCAACCTGCCTCCAATCCGAAAATTTTCCATCCACCACCACCCTCTGTCTTCGATCAGACAGCCAGTTACCTATCCAATTGGCCAACTTTCCCTCTATCCCACACCTCCTCACTTTCATCATAAGCCGACCATGGGGGACCTTATCAAACGCCTTACTAAAATCCATGTATATGACATCAACTGCCCTACCTTCATCAACACACATAGGTGGGGATGTAAGTTGTAAAGAGAAGATGGAGAAGAGTCTACTAAGGGACAGAAATAGGTTAAGTGATTGGGCAAAAAATTGACAGATGTAGAAAAATGTGAACTTGCCTATTCTGGCAGAAAGAATAGAAAAGCAGTACACTATTTAAATGGAGTGTTATTGCAGAACTCAGTGGTACAGAGAGACCTGGATGTACTGATACATTGGTTACAAAATGTTAGTGTACAGGTACAGCATGTGAACATTGATGTTTATAACAAGGGGAATCAAATATAAAAATTGGGATTTTTACTGCATCCATACAGGCCTTAGTGAGACCACACCTGGAATACTGTGTACACTTTTTGTCTCATTATTTAAAAAAAATGGGTTAGAAGCAGTAGAGAGAAGGTTCTCTCAACTCAAGGGTGGCACAGCGCCAGGGACCTGTGTTCAATTCTGGCCTTGCGTGACTGTGTAGAGTTTGCACATTCTCCCTGTGTCTGCGTGGGTTTCCTCCGGGTGCTCTGGCTCCCTCCCACAGTCTAAAGATGTGCAGGTTTAGGTGGATTGGCCGTGCTAAATTGTCCCTTACTGTCCCAAAATTAGGGGGATTAGTGGGGTAAACAAGTGGAGTTGTCAGAGGGTCCGTGCAGACTCGATGGGCCAAATGGCCTCCTTCTACACTGTAGAGATTCTATTCCTGAGATGAAGAGCTTTAAGGAGAATGCAGAAAAGGTTGATGTGAATGAAAGCTGACTTGAGTTACGTCGATAAATTGGCGTAGCTGGGCCTGTTCTTTCAGAGAAGAGAATACTGAGAGGTGATTTAATAGAGGTGTTCAAAACCATAAAGAGTCCAGATAGAGTAGATAGGGAGAAAGTGTTCCCAATGGTAGACTCGAGAACAAAGATATCAGGTGAACAGCAAAAGAAGCAACAGCAACCTACAGAAAAACATTGCTATGTAGCGAGTTGTTAGGATCTTGAATGCACTGCTGGTGGAGGCAGACTCACTCGTCGTGTTCAATAAATAATTGGATCAACACCTGAAGAGAGAAGAATTGGAGGGTGACAGGGAATGGGCTAAGCAGCGGGTCTAGTTGATTAGATCTTATGGAGACCAGCATGGATATGGTGAACCAAATGGTCTCCTTCCGTGCTGTCACTATTCTTTAATGAAACCTAGGGGTTTGTCTTAGGTCGAAACACTTTCCATCTGTGAAAAATTGAAAAGAGAATTCCTCCAGAAATGTAAATAAATCGAGGTGAGGTATGAATAAATTCTTTAGATCAGTTCATTGTTTTTACAATTTCCCACGAATTTCTCATTTTAACATTTCGGGTGAATTATTTTCCATATTTTATTCTCAGGAAAGTGAACTGTAAATTGTTTGATTTCCAACACGTGAATTAAATTATTTTCAGAGCTTGTTTGCAATATTTCCTTGAATTCTCTGTAGATTGCAGTTTATATGAGCAAAAAATGAAAAAGATTCCAACATATTCAAATTTGATATTTGATATGCTCCTGGGGTTTACTTTAGATTAGTTTTGATTTATGGAGGAACTCTTAAATATTCAATTTGCCTTTGAACTTTTTAAACTCTTTTTAAAAAGGGAACATTATTTACAGAGTGATTGTATGAGGAAATATCATCTTGTTTGACAGCTCCCCAGATGTTAGATGGAGATTCCTTTCTAGCCAATAGAAAAGTCTGATTTTCTCGCTCATGTTGTATGCTGCTGAGACTGGGAGTTTGTGCAGTTACATAAAGCTTGCTGAACAGTTTGCATCAATATTGAGCAGGCTTTTCCCCATGGGTTCTAAACCCTGCCTGCAGACTCAAATGTGCTGCACAGTGCAGGTAACAGTCACCCGGTGTTATTTTGCCCTGGGGCTGTCAGTTAATGGCCAGAGCCTGAGTTTGTTGTCCAAATAATTGGTCTCCCAGCTTAAAAGTAGCATCAGGATATCAGGATAGGTCAGTGAAGGAGAATTCAAAAGGTACGAACTCACTGAAATTTAAAAATGTAAAATAAAACGTGGCCTTTGCATCGGGGCCACCATTGTAGGACGGTTGGGTGGAGTGGGGGAGAAGGGTAGGGTGGGGGCGCGGAGTTTTGGAAGGTGGGTTGGTGAGGAGTCCTTCTACAGGGCAGCCTGTGGTGACATCCAGGCCTCCCTAGAGCACTGGTTCCCTGATCTGCCATCAGGTGCTTGTCTCCGACCAGATAAACTGTTCCCTGCAACCTCTGGGAAACTGGAGGCTGACTGAAAAATCCCAGTTGGCCTCCATCGATAGGCCCTAATAAACTTAATTGGTTTAATCCGATGGCCACCATGTGCAGGTGGGTAGCTGCCACTCCCATCCAGCTTCCTGGAAAATGGCCCAGGAACAGGATGGAACTGGGGAACTAGCACACAGGACACAGCAATTTTCGTTATGCCCACCCACTGGCTAACCCCCAACACCCCCTCCCGACTCCACTTATGGCCCCACCCAGGACTGAAAGCTATTCTCCATCATTCACAGCGTAGTATGATGTTGCAAGGTGCTTCACTCTTCAGATCAAAGGAAATTGGCTGGAGTAGGGGAAGGAGCTTTCAAAAAAGGCAGGTTTTAAATGGGTTTAGGAAGGTGCGGAGTGATGCAGCACCAAGAACTCACATTTCTACAGCACCTTTACATCCCAAAGTGCTTTGCAGGAAAGGAATCGGATAAGATTACTTGGGTGGCACAGTGGTTAGAACTGCTACCTCACAGTGCCAGGGACCTGGGTTTGATTCCAGCCTAGGGTGACTGTCTGTGCAGAGTTTGCACGTTCTTCCCGTGTCTGCGTGGGTTTCCTCCGGGTGCTCCGGTTTCCTCCCACATTCCAAAGATGTGCAGGTTAGGTGGATTGGCCATGATAAATTGCCCCTTAGTGTTCCAAGATGTGTGAGTTAGTGGAATTAGCGGTAAATACGCGGGGGTACGGGGATGGGCTTGGGTAGGATGTTCCTTCGGAGAGTCGGTGCAGATGCAATGGGCGGAAAAGCCTTCTCTCACTGTAAAGGTAGAACCTGAGTCATATAAAGAGTTCTAAGGTCAGGTGACTAAATGCTTGCTCGAAGACAGGGTACAAAGGAGTAAGAGTTAGACAGGTGATGAGATTTAGAGAGGGAATTTCAGAACATAGTGTTTAGTCAGCTGAAGACACAACTACCAAGTATGGAGCAAAGGAAGAGGCTATTTGGAAGAGAACAGAATTTGCAGATGGTTGTAGAGCTGGAGGAGTTAACAGATAGAATCTGTTATTAATCATAGAATCCCTATAGTGCAGAAGGAGACCATTCGGCCCATCGAGTCTTTACCAACCACAATCCCACCCAACCCCTATTCCTGTAACCCCACACATTTGCCCTAGCTAGTCCCCTGACACTAAAGGGAAATTTAACATGGCGAATCCACCTAACCCGCACATCTCTGGACTGTGGGAGGAAACCGGAGCATGCAGAGGAGACACACGGAGAACGTGTTGTTTCATGTAAGGACTGGATTTCCATTGCTACTGTCAAGACATTTGGAAGGCTGAGTATGGTTCTTATAACTTGAATCTTTTAATCTTAATTAAGACCCTTGTTGTGAATGCAATTATGCCTGAGGGGATTTCTCAACCAAGCTATCATCCTGCAAGGGTGTGTTTAGTAAGTGATGTGCAGACTAAGGGAAAGTCAAGGGCTAAAGACTGCATTCCTGCCTTGTATATGGAGGGAAAGGATTCAATGGGAATGACCATTGATTGCTCAATTGTGCACGTTCACAGATACATGGAGGAGTGGAGAATACAGCTGTAGGAAATGCTGCCTTTTTGATAGCTTTGATTAGAATGAGGAGAAGAAGGGCTCGTTGCCAATTGGCACAGCTCAGGTAAGACCATTGCCCCGAGGAACAAGAGCAGATGCGATCCCAGGAAGACGCAGATGCCAATGAAGGGGGGCCAAATCCACAAAGATGTTTGGCATGACCAGGGGTCTGCAGAAGCTTACATAAAAGTCTGTGCCACAGATGCCTTTACTTGTCTTTCGATGTGCTCGCTCACATTTTCCGTCTTCTCCCTGAGGAACCCATGCTGCAAAGACTTGGAGGGCATCCAGTACTGGTTGCTCTGAATGTGGCCACAGCACTAAGATTATTTGTCTGTGGATTCTCCATCTGGGCACCTTTGCGGAATCTCACAATGGGTGACAAACAAATGCATTAGGGAGGTGGCAGATGTTTTTTTCAGTAAAGCTCGCCAATGTGTGCAGTTCTGCTTGCATGAAGCAAACCAGGCTGCCAGAGCAATGAAATTTGCTGTGATCTCAGGCTATCCACAAGTGCAATGCACCATCGACTGCACAAGGATGGCCTTGAGACCTCCCTGGCAGCACCCTGTGAGGTACATTAATAAAAAAGGATTTCACTCTCTGAACGACCAGCTAATTTGTGATCATAGAAAGCAGATCATGCGCATTTGTGCCAGGTACTCAGGGAGCTCATAAGACTTGTACATTTTGAGTCAGACTCCTGGGTACAAGAGATATCTGAAGGAATTGGGGCTTCGAGGGTTGGCTTCTCAGTGGTAAGGGTTACTCCCTGGAAGACATGGCTAATGACACCTATTAATTGTCCACAGATTGCATCCAAAGAGATACAATACAGCACATTCAGACATAAGGTCCTTAATAAAGCAGACTATCGGCTTCTGAAAGATGCGTTTCAGATGTTTGGACCTATCGGACAGGGCTCTCCAATACTCATGACAGAGGGTGTCCCACATCATCATTGTTTGCTGCACCCTGCACAACCTAGGGCTGTAAATAAAGGGGGATATGTGTTGCCACAGGGAGACATGGCGGAGCTAGATGTCTCCTTGGACAAGGAGGACGTTGAAGGGGTGAATTTGAAGGGGGTGAGGATTCAGACGTGAAGAAGTTATTACATGGACATGATGTAGCATACATGTCCGTGACAACTCATAGTTACAAGATTCCAGGACGAATAGGGTGAAGACAAGTTGTTATGAGTGCAGTTCTTTTCACACTTGGATACAAGGAGGACAACAACACCTTTATTGTCATCTTCAGTATACCACGAAAGGTCATCATATCACAGAAGAAGCATAAGTCAGCCTGAACCCTAATGATGGACTCACCATCAGAAGGCACAGTAGCCTAGGGAGAATGTGGTCGCTGTGGAATGGGAAAAGCACACCACTATGGCACATCCTTTAGCAACTATACATAGTGCAGTCCTTTCAAATATGAAAGCAACAAGCCAGTGGCCATGGCATCCTTCAAGAGGCTGAAACACTATTGTACACATGGGTGCACTCATGCCAGCGTGACAACAGCTTATCAAGATTGCTCTAACAGGAAAAGCATGTGTCAATGCTTATCACTTGACAGTCTGAAGATGGCGTTACATCTGGATAGCACCATCTCTCCAAATGTCAGCTATCATGTATGATTAATATAGCGGTCACATCTTAACACTGAGCCCCAAGATGCAATCAGACATCAGGATGCAGTGGTCTGTTACAAGACAGCATACCCTCAAAGCTGGGAGTTATATTAACATTGTCCTCACAGAGTTGCTCAGCAAGAACATTAAAGGTGTGATTAATGACAAACTCACATAACCCTGCGTTTTCCGGAAGTTTACCAAGTTTACATACTGCATAGCCTTGTCTTTGGGAGATATGTGGCCCAGTCAGGTTTCATTATTTATGATAATTTATTCCCCTCATAGATACTACTGAACACCCAGAGGGTGTGTTAAAGCATCGCTTACAAACCATTACATCCTCGACATTGTCCCAAAGGATGGTCCCCTTTCTATGAACCCTCAATCAATGTGCACAGTCATGCAATTAATTCCATATCGATTTGTCTCCTCTGATTTCATAGATAGACACTACTGGGCAGCCGTTCAGGAGCAAAGTGAAATCCTCACAGGTAAGGAGCCAGGTCATCAGGATGAGCAGAACCCGCTGACAGCACACACTCATTCCTGTCTAGCAGAAATTTCAGATGAGTGGAATCAACTTCCATCAGTTAGTGTCATGCAGGTGGAGAATGGGAACTAATAAAGGAATATTGGTCAACTTTAAACATGGAGACAAAATAACACTGCAGGGAGGCCTGAAAGGCTATGGTGTTCCATGATGAATAATACTTTTGCCAAAGTATCCCAGTCATTAAATAAATGCCATTGCAAAGTGCAATTGGGTGAAAAGACTCCAACATTGGTGGTGACAAAGACTTATAAATCACAAACTACAGACTTCAGTGTGACTGCATCAGGGTAAGCACTAAGCTGAACGGATAATTCTCATGTGATCATAACGTGATGGATTGTCCAGCCATGATTTTCATATAGGAAGTGCTTTGTTCATGTCACTGATATGGAATTAAAGGCTAATCACTGTCATGAGGTTGGGTGAGACTCAATGGAATTGAGGGACAAGTTGGGAGATACTTGTGGGTGGCGGGGGGGGGAGGGGGGGGGTTGTGTGGGGAAGGCAGGGGTGCAAGGGATGTGTCATTTTGGACTCTTGAATGAATGTGGGACTTTGCATCACATCGATTACCTGAGACTTGGAGAAGGATGTGAAATATATTTACAATAGTGCAGATTAAATATAGTGCCATCATCATGCATGCAAAACTTCTTAATTTTCCTAACTCCTACATCTAGATGTGACTCTGACATCCACAGTAGAGGTGATGCAGCCTGCTGACTGTCATGCCCTGTTGGGAACCACAGCATCAGCCAGAAGGTGGATGGACTCCCGCCTCCTCTGGTTCAGTATGGTGACAGTTCTGACTGATGTTCCCCTGCTTCTCTCTGCATCTCCCTGCATCTCCAAGATTCCTCACAGGGCTGATTACAGAGGCTCACTATTGGAGTTGGACCCTGCAGGAGCCTGATCTCCAGCAGTCCTCTGTGAGTCAGAGACCTCGGTTGTCACTGCCTCTGCCTGCCATGGACACCTGTCCATGTCACCAGATAGTGATCCCGAGCCAACTCTACCACCGTGACCCACTGAGCAGCACATATTTGCACTGGTGGAGGCTGCAGGTGAACGCAGTGATGGGGCTTCCTGGGATGTTTCCTCTGTCTCCTCTGCAGTGCTTTGGGAGGCTGGGCTTTCCTGGTGTCTTTCTCCACCTTTTCTTGCTGGTGGCTGCAATAGAGAGAGCAGCTAATTTGTGATTATTAGGCAGCATCCTCCACAATAGGCCACTGACATTCATTGCCCCCATTTAGGCAATGCACACTGGATAGACCCTCACTGGCTTGTTGGGGGAAGGCTGATCTTGCCTTGCACACAGGGGTGATCCCTGTCCTCACCAGAAAGCTCGGCCGCATGTTCCTCATTGGAGGAGAGTGTCCGAAGCTCTGGTGTACTGCCTCTGGCCTTCACACTCTCCTATTGATTGTGGGAGCTCTTGTCCTGAATAAAGACAGATGGATTGACTGTGAGCACGATGGATGAACACGTGCTGGATCTTACATGAGATGGTGATTTTGAAGTGGCTGACAATCCGTCAGTGCTGTTGTCCCATCTGCTGATCGGATTCTAATGCTTAGACTGCCTGATGTCTTTACAAGATCGTGAGTTTGGAGTGAGTCGAAGTTTCACTTAACCAGGCAGATCAAGCGGATCAGGTCAGGCATTAGTTTGGTCTTTTTAATGTGTTCCACGGATGCTGACTCCCTGCGACCTCCCTGCAGGCCACATGGTCAGATGGGAGGACCTCCTACTCCCATCCTGAGGAAAGAGCCTTTTCCGAATGGTCAGGAGGAGAATCCACAGGGATAGCTCGCTGAACTGTGGAGCCCAGGGTTTGGTTGCCATGGTGATGCAGAAGTTCACAACACCTGTTTGTGAGTAAGTCTCTGTGTCGGTGCCATTTTAAAATGTTGCCAGGACCTTTGACCCCATGAGGTAACGGTGGGGCAGGCGAATCTCTGACCATCCCACACGAGATTCAGTGAGCTCCCAGTTGATACATAATGAACAAGCTGAAAATCTGCTTCGCCGCCCAACATGAACCATACCTGCTTTCCTGCCCACGAAAAGAATGGAAAATTCCAGAACTTAGCAGGTTTGGCAACATGTACAGAGAGAGAAACAGAGTTCTGGATAGCTGCCATCCCCTGTTAGGTGGCTGCCTGTCACTCCCCCTGTGAGATAGCTGTCTATCATCCACCGCCCCCGCCCCCACCTCCCCCCCCTCCTGTTAGATAGCTGCCTGTCACCCCCCCCCACCCATTACATAGCTGCCTGTCTCACCCCCTGTTAGATAGCTGCCTGTCACCCCCTCCTGTTAGATAGCTGCCTGTCACCCCCTCCTGTTAGATAGCTGCCTGTCACCTCCCCCCTCCTGTTAGATAGCTGCCTGTCAGCTCCCCCCTCCTGTTAGATAGTTGCCTGTCACCCCCCCGTTAGATAGCTGCCTGTCACCCCCGCCCCCCCCACCCCTGTTAGATAGTTGCTTGTCACCTCCCCCCTCCTATTAGACAGCTGCCTGTCACCGCCGCCCCCCCCCCCCCGTTAGATACGTGCCTGCCACCCCGTTAGACAGCTGCCTGTCACCCCCCCAGTTAGATAGCTGCCTGCCACCCCGTGTTAGGTAACTGCCTGTCACCCGCCCCCCCCCTTTAGATAGCTGCCTGTCACCCCCCACCCCCCCCGTTAGATAGTTGCCTGTCACCCCCCCGTTAGATAGCTGCCAGTCACTCACCCGTTAGGTAGCTGCCTGTCACCCCCCCGTTAGATAGCTGCCTGCCACCCCCTGTTAGATAGCTGCCTGTCACTCACCCGTTAGGTAGCTGCCTGTCACCCGCCCCCCCCCTTTAGATAGCTGCCTGTCACCTCCCCACCCCCCCCCCCGTTACATAGCTGCCTGTCACCCCCGCTGTTAGACAGCTGCCTGTCACCTCCCCCCTCCTGTACATAGCTACCTGTCACCCCCCCTGTTAGATAGCTGTCTGTCACCCCCCCTGTTAGATAGCTGCCTGTCACCCCGCAGTTAGATAGCTGCCTGTCACCCCCCCCCGCCGTTAGATAGCTGCCTGTCACCCCCCCCGTTAGATAGCTGCCTGTCACCCCACCCCCCGTTAGATAGCTGCCTGTCACCCCCCCCCCCCCTGTTAGATAGCTGCCTGTCACCTCCCCCCCCTGTTACATAGTTGCCTGTCATTCGCCCGTCAGGTAGTTGCTTGTCACCCCCCCGTTAGGTAGCTGCCTGTCACCCCCCCGTTAGGTAGCTGCCTGTCACCCCCCCGTTAGATAGCTGCCTGTCACCCCTGTTAGATAGCTGCCTGTCACCCCCTGTTAGATAACTGCCTGTCACCCCCTGTCAGATAGCTGCCTGTCACCCCCTGTTAGATAGCTGCCTGTCACCCCTGTTAGATAGCTGCCTATCACCCCCCCGTTAGATAGCTGCCTGTCACCCCTGTTAGATAGCTGCCTATCACCCCCCCCCGTTAGATAGCTGCCTGTCACCCCCCTGTTTGATAGCTGCCTGTCACCCCCCCGTTAGATAGCTGCCTGTCACCCCTGTTAGATAGCTGCCTGTCACCCCCTGTTAGATAGCTGCCTATCACCCCCCCCGTTAGATAGCTGCCTGTCACCCCCTGTTAGATAGCTGCCTGTCACCCCCCCCCCGCCATTAGATAGCTCCCTGTCACAGCCCCTGTTAGATAGCTGCCTATCACCCCTGATGCACGTCAATTGAACTCAAGACACGAGGCTTCGGTAACTGAAGGCTTTTATTGCCTAACAATGGAACTACTAGAACGTAAGTACACCATCCCAGACTGACGAGGTCCCGCCCGAGCAGGGGGTCTTATACCTCTCCCAGGAGGCGGAGCCCGACTGGGATGTGCCACAACAGTAACAACCACAGGTGTATTAATCCCACCCTAGCCCAACAACAACATTAGAACAATCCCACAGTGTGAACACCCTAGCCCAACAACAACATTAGAACAACCCCACAGTGGGAACCAACGATGGTTCACCACATTCACCCCTCCTTTGAGAACAAAGGCCGGCGGGGTGCGAAAACAGACTAAAAAAAAGTCAACAGATTATAAATCCAGGCGGTCTGGAGGACCGCACCGTCGTTGTGACCTCCTCAATACCGGCGGTGACACCGGAGTAGGTGCTTGCGGTGGCGTTCTCTCCAAAACAGCGTCCGGCTGTCCTCTCGCGGACTCACAGGCCGGTTGACCCTGATGAAGCGGTAGTGCAGGGGATCCCGGTACATTCTGCGATGGCGCCGATCTCCGGGTCTCAGGCAAGCTGTACATTGGAGTATAACTGTTAAGCACTGGTCCCGGTGCTGACCGCGCCACGTCCGGGGAAGAAATAAGGGATAAGGGATTCGTCACTGGGGGTATGGGAGCGACAGGAGTTGCTACGTCCCCTGCGGGCGCCAGGTCTCGGATCGAGACTGTGTCCTCTCGCCCGTCAGGATATGCCACATAGGCATACTGAGGGTTGGCGTGGAGGAGGTGGACCTGTTCGACCAAGGGGTCGGACTTGCGGGCCCTTACATGTCGCTGCAGAAGGACGGGTCCTGGGTACATCAACCAGGCTGGTAAAGATATCCCCGAGGACGACTTCCGAGGGAATGAGAACATCCTCTCGTGGGGAGTAGCATTGGTTGCCGTACACAGGAGGGAGCGAATGGAGTGAAGCGCATTTGGGAGGACCTCCTGCCAATGGGAGACTGGAAGGCCTTTGGACTTCAGCGCCAATAGGACAGCCTTCCAGACTGTAGCATTCTCTCTTTCCACCTGTCCATTGCCCCTAGGGTTGTAACTCGTGGTCCTACTAGAGGCAATCCCGTATGAGAGCAGGAATTGCCTCAAGTCATTACTCATGAACGACGAGCCCCTGTCGCTATGTATATAGCTGGGGTACCCAAACAGGGTAAAAAGATCACGGAATGCCTTGATCACCGTGGCAGTCGACGTGTCCGCACAGGGGACAACAAACGGGAACCGGGAGTACTCGTCTATTATGTTCAGAAAGTACACGTTCCGATCTGTTGAGGGAAGGGGGCCCTTAAAATCCACACTCAGCCTCTCGAAGGGGCGAGTGGCCTTGACCAAATGTGCCCGGTCAGGTCGGTAAAAGTGCGGTTTGCATTCCGCGCAAATCCGACAGCTCCTTGTCACTGACCTGACGTCCTCCACCGAGTAAAGCAGGTTGCGGGCTTTGATAAAGTGGTAGAGCCGAGTGACCCCAGGATGGCACAGGTCATTATGGAGGGCGTTCAAGCGATCCTCCTGCATAGTAGCGCGTGTTCCGCGCGAGAGGGCATCCGAGGGCTCATTGAGTTTCCCTGGACGATACATAATATCGTAGTTATAGGTGGAGAGCTCAATTCTCCACCGCAAGATCTTGACATTCTTGATCTTGCCCCTCTGCGTGTTATTGAACATGAACGCCACGGACTGCTGGTCCGTGATCAGGGTGAACCGCATCCCCGCCAGGTAATGGCGCCAGTGTCTGACGGCCTCCACAATGGCCTGGGCCTCCTTTTCCACCGCTGAATGCCGAATTTCGGGACCTTGGAGGGTGCGGGAAAAAAACGCGACGGGCCTGCCTGCCTGGTTTAGTGTGGCGGCCAGGGCGAAATCCGATGCATCGCTTTCCACCTGAAACGGGATGGATTCGTCTACCGCGTGCATCGTGGCTTTCGCAATGTCGTGTTTCAATGCCTTGAAGGCCAATTGGGCCTCTGGCGTGAGTGGAAAAGTCGTGGACTTAATAAGCGGACGGGCTTTGTCCGCGTAGTTGGGGACCCACTGCGCATAATAGGAGAAGAAGCCTAGGCATCTCCTCAGTGCTTTTGCACTAGCGGGCAAAGGAAGTTCAGCAAGGGGGCGCATACGGTCGGGATCAGGGCCAATGACCCCGTTTTCCACTACGTATCCCAGGATGGCTAACCGGCGCGTACGGAACACACACTTCTCCCTGTTGTAGGTCAAATTCAGGCCAGATGCAGTGCGTAAAAAGTTCTGGAGATTTGTGTCATGGTCCTGCTGATCACGGCTGCAGATGGTGACATTATCCAGGTACGGGAAGGTAGCCCGCAGCCCGTTCTGGTCCACCATTCGGTCCATAGCACGCTGGAAGACCGAGACCCCATTGGTGACACCAAATGGAACCTTAAGAAACTGATACAGACGACCATCCGCCTCAAAAGCCATGTAATGTCGGTCCTCTGGGCGGATGGGGAGTTGGTGGTAGGCGGACTTAAGGTCTATGGTGGAGAACACCCGGTACTGCGCAATCTGATTGACCATATCAGATATGCGCGGGAGAGGATACGCATCCAGCTGCGTATATCGATTAATGGTCTGACTGTAATCAATGACCATCCGGGGTTTGTTCCCGCTCTTAACCACCACAACCTGTGCTCTCCACGGACTAACACTGGGCTGTATGATCCCTTCTTTGAGGAGCCGCTGAACCTCAGATCTGATGAAGATCCGATCTTCAGCGCTGTAACGCCTACTTTTAGTAGCGATGGGCTTGCAGCCTGGTACCAGATTCTTGAATAAAGAGGGGGTGGTGATCTTTAATGTAGAAAGATTGCATGCGGGGCACTTTGGACAATTTGGAGACTGCAGCTGTTCCCCTACTGTCAGCGAAGGGAGTGGCCCACCGTACTGTAGGATCACACTCTTCATGTGCACCATAAAGTTTAGTCCGAGGAGAATTGGTGCGCAAAGATGCGGCAACACAAGGAGCCTGAATCGCTCGTAAATTGTGCCCTGCACTTTCAGAGTTACCACACAACGTCCTTGAACAGGGACAGACCGGGACCGTGATGCCATAGAGATTGTCTGTTTGGCAGGTTGAATCTGGAGTCCACACCTCTTTACAGTGTCAGGGTGAATAAAGCTCTCAGTGCTCCCGCTGTCAAACAGACAATAAATTGCACGACCATTTACCTCTATGTCCATCATTGAACAGTCAAGCCTGTGGTGCTTAGCCTGGTTCAGGGTGATCGACGCCACCGTTGGCCCTTGAACATCACTGCAGGCAGCTGAGGTCGATGCTGAGGACCCCTGCTGGTCGCTCCTGGTCGTCGTCAACCAAAATGGCCGCCCCCATGAATCGCACATGGTTGAGGGCGCCAAGCGTAGCGACTCCCGGTGGTCATCCTCCTCCGACTCCGTCGACCACAATGGCGCGTCCTGGACTCGCACGTGGACGAACCCCGTGGGTACTTCGACGTCGATGGTGATGATCTCCGTTCTGAAGGGTCACAGGCTGCACTGCCGTTCTTGGGCTTTGATCTGCACACCTTCGCGTAGTGCCCCTTTTTACCGCATTGATTACAGACCACCGCTTTAGCAGGACACTTTTGTCGTGGATGCTTGGCCATTTGGCAGAAGTAGCACCGCGGGCCGCATGGGGCTGCCGCCGTCGTCGGGTCTACATGGGAGCACGCCATAACACTGCACTTCGAGCCCGTGGGGTGAGGAGGGATTTGTGACTGCTCCTGCCGCGTTGTCTCCACGTGGTCCTCCGGATACAGGACCAAGCTCTTCGAAGCCGCCTCAAGCATTTCAGCCATTTCCATAGCTTGGGTCAGGTTGAGATTCCCCTTTTCTAGCAGCTTGAGACGGATGTACGATGATCCTACCCCTGCCACAAACGCATCTCGGGCGAGTTCATACATATACTGCTCAGCTGACACAGCTTTGCAGTCGCAGCCCCTGGCAAGCTGCAAGAGCTCATTGGCGTAATCCTCCATGGTTTCGCCCGACTGGCGACGTCGTGTAGCGAGGAGGTAACGAGCGTGGATCTCATTGGGAGGTTTCGTGTAGCGCCTTTTTAAAAGCTCGAGGGCCCTCGGGTAAGTGGTGGCCGCACGGATCGCGAGGTAGACAGTGTCGCTTACCCTCGCATGGAGGACCCGGAGTCTGTCATCATCTGTGATGACCGCTGCGGAGGCTGCCAGGTAGTCCTCAAAACACTTCAGCCAGTGGTCGAAGGTGTTAGAGGCGCCGACCGCACGTGGATCCAGCGTCAGACGCTCTGGCTTTAAGATTTGTTCCATACTCTCCTTTCCGTCGAGAGCTTAGTGTTAGGCAATAAAATTGATGCACGTCAATTGAACTCAAGACACGAGGCTTCGGTAACTGAAGGCTTTTATTGCCTAACAATGGAACTACTAGAACATAAGTACACCACCCCAGACTGACGAGGTCCCGCCCGAGCAGGGGGTCTTATACCTCTCCCAGGAGGCGGAGCCCGACTGGGATGTGCCACAACCGCAACAACCACAGGTGTATTAATCCCACCCTAGCCCAACAACAACATTAGAACAATCCCACAGTGGGAACCAACGATGGTTCACCACAACCCCCCCCGTTAGATAGCTGCCTGTCACCCCCTGTTAGATAGCTGCCTGTCACCCCCCCCCCATTAGATAGCTCCCTGTCACAGCCCCTGTTAGATAGATGCCTGTCCCCCCCCCCCCCCCCATTAGATAGCTCCCTGTCACAGCCCCTGTTAGATAGCTGCCTGTCACACCGCCCCCCCCCCCCCCCCCCCGGTTAGATAGCTCCCTGTCACCCACCCCGCCTGTTATATAGCTGCCTATCACCCCCCTCCCCCCCACCCATTAGATAGCTCCATGTCACCCCACCCCTGTTAGATAGTTGCCTGTCACCCCCTGTTAGGGGAGTGGGAAAAGGAGTTGTAGTCCAGAAGTCAGTGTTGAGGGTGGTGAGGTATTGGGGAAGGTATCAAGGTCAAGGGTGGGTACCAGTAGACAGGAAGGTGGGTTGAAGTGTGTCTACTTCAATGCAAGGAGCATCCGGAACAAGGTAGATGAACTTGGGGCGTGGATTGGTACTTGGGACTACGATGTTGTGGCCATTACGGAGACGTGGGTAGAACAAGGACAGGAATGGTTGTTGGACGTTCCGGAGTATAGATGTTTCAGTACGTGTAGGGAAGCTGGTATAAGAGGTGGAGGGGTAGCATTGTTAATCAACGATAGTTTAACGGCTGCGGAAAGGCACTTTGAGGGGGATCTGCACACTGAGGTAATATGGGCTGAGGTTAGAAATAGGAAAGGAGCGGTCACGTTGTTAGGAGTTTACTATAGGCCCCCAAATAGTAATAGAGATGTGGAGGACGAAATTGCTAAGCAGATTATGGATATGTGTGGGGGTCACAGGGTAGTTGTCATGGGGGACTTTAACTTTCCAAATATTGATTGGAACCTTTGTAGGTCAAATAGTTTGGATGGGGTAGTTTTTGTGCAGTGTGTGCAGGAGGGTTTCCTGACACAATATGTGGATAGGCCGACAAGAGGTGAGGCCACATTGGATTTGGTACTGGGAAATGAACCGGGCCAAGTGTTAGATTTGGTTGTGGGAGAGCATTTTGGAGATAGTGACCACAATTCGATGTCTTTTGTTATTGCAATGGAGAGGGATAGGGCCGTATGGCAGGGCAAGGTTTACAATTGGGGGAGAGGTAATTATGATGCGATTAGGCAAGAATTAGGGGGCATAAGATGGGAACAGAAACTGTCAGGGAAAGGCACTAATGAAAAGTGGAACTTTTTCAAGGAACAAATACTGGGTGTCCTTGATAGGTATGTCCCTGTCAGGCAGGGAGGAAATGGCCGAGTGAGGGAACCATGGTTCACGAAAGAGGTGGAATGTCTTGTGAAAAGAAAGAGGGAAGCTTATGTAGGGATGAGGAAACAAGGTTCAGATGGCTCGATTGAGGGTTAAAAGTTAGCAAGGAATGAGCTGAAAAAGGGGCTTAGGAGAGCTAGGAGGGGACATGAGAAGTCCTTGGCGGGTCAGATCAAGGAAAACCCCAAGGCTTTTTACTCTTATGTGAGGAATAAAAGAATGACCAGGGTGAGGTTAGGGCCGGTCAAGGACAGTAGTGGGAACTTGTGTATGGAGTCAGTAGAGATAGGCGAGGTGATGAATGAATACTTTTCTTCAGTGTTCACCAAGGAGAGGGGCCATGTTTTTGAGGAAGAGAAGGTGTTACAGGCTAATGGGCTGGAGGAAATAGATGTTCGGAGGGAGGATGTCCTGGCAGTTTTGAATAAACTGAAGGTCGATAAGTCCCCTGGGCCTGATGAAATATATCCTAGGATTCTTTGGGCGGCAAGGGATGAGATTGCAGGGCCTTTGGCTTTGATCTTTGGGTCCTCACTGTCCACAGGGATGGTGCCAGAGGACTGGAGAGTGGCGAATATTGTTCCTCTGTTTAAGAAAGGGAATAGAAATGACCCTGGTAATTATAGACCGGTTAGTCTTACTTCGGTGGTTGGTAAAGTGATGGAAAAGGTCCTTAGGGATGGGATTTACGACCATTTAGAAAGATGCGGATTAATCCGGGATAGTCAGCACGGATTCGTGAAGGACAAGTCGTGCCTCACAAATTTGATAGAATTTTTGAGGAGGTAACTAAGTGTGTTGATGAAGGTAGGGCAGTTGATGTCATATACATGGATTTTAGTAAGGCGTTTGATAAGGTCCCCCATGGTTGGCTTATGATGAAAGTGAGGAGGTGTGGGATAGAGGGAAAGTTGGCCGATTGGATAGGTAACTGGCTATCTGATCGAAGAGAGAGGGTGGTGGTGGATGGAAAATTTTTGGAGTGGAGGCAGGTTGCTAGCGGAGTGCCACAGGGATCAGTGCTTGGTCCTCTGCTCTTTGTGATTTTTATTAATGACTTAGAGGAGGGGGCTGAAGGGTGGATCAGTAAATTTGCTGATGACACCAAGATTGGTGGAGTAGTGGATGAGGTGGAGGGCTGTTGTAGGATGCAAAGAGACATAGATAGGATGCAAAGCTGGGCTGAAAAATGGCAAATGGAGTTTAACCCTGATAAATGTGAGGTGATTCATTTTGGTAGGACTAATTTAAATGTGGATTACAGGGTCAAAGGTAGGGTTCTGAAGACTGTGGAGGAACAGAGAGATCTTGGGGTCCATATCCACAGATCTCTAAAGGTTGCCACTCAAGTGGATAGAGCTGTGAAGAAGGCCTATAGTGTGTTAGCTTTTATTAACAGGGGGTTGGAGTTTAAGAGCCGTGGGGTTATGCTGCAACTGTACAGGACCTTGGTGAGACCACATTTGGAATATTGTGTGCAGTTCTGGTCACCTCACTATAAGAAGGATGTGGAAGCGCTGGAAAGAGTGCAGAGGAGATTTACCAGGATGCTGCCTGGTTTGGAGGGTAGGTCTTATGAGGAAAGGTTGAGGGAGCTAGGGCTGTTCTCTCTGGAGCGGAGGAGGCTGAGGGGAGACTTAATAGAGGTTTATAAAATGATGAAGGGGATAGATAGAGTGAACGTTCAAAGACTATTTCCTCGGGTGGGTGGAGCTATTACAAGGGGGCATAACTATAGGGTTCGTGGTGGGAGATATAGGAAGGATATCAGAGGTAGGTTCTTTACGCAGAGAGTGGTTGGGGTGTGGAATGGACTGCCTGCAGTGATAGTGGGGTCAGACACTTTAGGAACATTTAAGCGGTTATTGGATAGGCACATGGAGCACACTAGGATGATAGGGAGTGGGATAGCTTGATCTTGGTTTCAGATAAAGCTCGGCACAACATCGTGGGCCGAAGGGCCTGTTCTGTGCTGTACTATTCTATGTTCTATGTTAGATAGTTTCAATCCTGGAGTCGAGTGTTGGGCCAATACATTGAGATACAGCGTTATTTTTTCACTGCAAACAAATGGCTTGCATTCTGCTGCTGGTAAAATGCAGCTGAGAATTCTGAGTGGAGAATAAAATGTCATTATCATACTCGGCCACCAGAGAGCAGTGTTGCACTGTATAAAACTGTGCAGCACTCCGTGTAAACAAGAAAAGGCAATATTAATGAACCTTCTAAGCTCATCTTCAAACTGTCCCAAAATATTTCACATCCAATGAATTATATTTTAAAGCGAAACTATTGATCTTTTTTGTGTGTGTCTGAAGATGTGTGGTATGTGTTTGTGTTCAATTTGTAAAAATTCCTTCATGGGATGTGGGCATCACTGGCAAAGCCAGCAATTGTTGCCCATCCCCAATTGCCCCTGAACTGGGGGCATCATTGGGGCTGCAACTCAGCAGCTGGAGTCAGAGCAGTGTTGGGAGTGGACATGTATCGTTGTACTGTTAAAGCCTGAGTTGTAAATAGTTCTTTGTATGGAATAAATCTTCAAGTTTGTTAATTGCCACATCGATTCAGCGCGAGTTATTACTGTAATCCAGTTAGTTTTGTGCTTTCTGTGCCTCCCATCTCCACCAGTCAAAAGCTCCTCAGGAGTTAAAATTTACCCCTCGGTTTTTCCATATGCCTCTCTATGTTGTCAAGTGGATAATCTGTAGCTACACCTCATACCGTAAAAACCATAAAATATACCCCTCTACTTGAACAGAACGGGTTGAGATGATGATCAAGACCAATGTTCTAACTTGGCAAATGGCTAGGCCATTTCAGGGGGGCAATTAAGAGCCAACCACATTGCTGCAGCTCTGGAGTCACATGCAGGCCAGACCAGGCAACCTTTGTCGTTCCAGTGAGAACAAACCAAGTTTCTCCAACCTCGCCTCATAGCTAATGCCCTCCATACCAAGCAACATCCTGGTAAATCTTTTTTGTACCCTCTCCAAAGCCTCCATATCCTTCTGGTCGTGTGACGACTCGAATTGAACACTATATTCCAATGCGGCCTAACTAAGGGTCGATAAAGCTGCAACATGACTTGCCAATTTTTAAACTCAATGCCCTGGCCGATGAAGGCCAGCATGCCGTATGCCTTCTTGACTACCTTCTCCAATTGTGTTGCCGCTTTCAGTGACCTGTGTACCTGTACACCCAGAGCCCTTTGCCTATCAATACCCTTAAGGATTCTGCCATTTACTGTATATTTCCTTTCTGTATTAGACCTTCCAAAATGCATTACCTCACATTTGTCCGGATTAAACTCCATCTGCCATCTCTCCGCCCAAGTCTCCAACTGATCTATATCCTGCTGTATCCTCTGATGGTCCTCATCGCTATCCGCAAATCCACCAATCTTTATGTCGTCCGCAAACTTACTAATCAAACCAGTTACATTTTCCTCCAAATCATTTATATATATTACAAACAGCAAAGATCCCAGCACTGATGCCTGAGGAACACCACCTGTCACAGACCTCCATTCAGAAACGCACCCTTCCACTGCTACCCTCTGTCTTCTACGACTGAGTAAGAAGTTTAACAACACCAGGTTAAAGTCCAACAGGTTTATTTGGTAGCAAAAGCCACACAAGCTTTCGGAGCTCCAAGCCCCTTCTTCAGGTGAAGAAGGGGCTTGGAGCTCCGAAAGCTTGTGTGGCTTTTGCTACCAAATAAACCTGTTGGACTTTAACCTGGTGTTGTTAAACTTCTTACTGTGTTTACCCCAGTCCAACGCCGGCATTTCCACTTCTATGACTGAGCCAGTTCTGTATCCACCTTGCCAGCTCACCTCTGATCCCATGTGATTTCACCTTCTGCACCAGTCTGCCATGAGGGACCTTGTCAAAGGCCTGACTGAAGTCCATGTAGACAACATCTACTGCCCTACCCTCATCAATAATCTTCGTCACTTCCTCGAAAAACTCGATCAAGTTAGTGAGGCACGATTTCCTCTTCACCAAACCATGTTGCCTCTCGTTAATACATCCACTTATTTCCAAATGGGAGTAAATCCTGTCTCGAAGAATCCTCTCCAATAATTTCCCTACCACTGATGTAAGGCCTGTAATTACCTGGATTATTCTTGCTACTCTGCTTAAACAAAGGAATAACATTGGCTATTCTCCAATCCTCTGGGACCTCCCCTGTAGCCAGTGAGGATACAAAGATTCCTCTCAAGGCTCCAGCAATTTCCTCCCTTGCCTCTCTCAGTATTCTGGGGTATATCCCATCAGTTCCTGGAGACTTGTCTACCTTAATGTTTCTCAAGAACCCCAATACCTCCTCCTTTTTGATTTCAACATGACTCAAACTATCTACACACCCTTTCCCAGACTCATTATCCAATACGTCCTTCTCTTTGGTGAATACTGATGCAAAGTACTCATTTAATACCTCACCCATTTCCTCTGGCTCCATGCATAGATTCCCTCCCCTCTCCTTGAGTGGGCCAATCCTCTCCCTGCCTACCCTTTTGCTCTTCATATATTTATAGAAAGCCTTGGGATTTTCCTTAATCCTGCTGGCCAAAAACTTTTCATGACCCCTTTTAGCCCTCCTTACTCCTTGCTTAAGTTTCTTTCTACTTTCCTTATATTCCACAGCTGCTTTGTGTGTTCCCAGCCTCCTAGCTTTGACAAATGCTTCCTTTTTCTCTTTGACTAGGCTCACAATATTCCTCGTTATCCAAGGTTCCCAAAACTTGCCATACTTATCCTTCATCTTTACAGGAATGTGCCGGTCCTGAATCCCTATCAACTTACACTTGAAAGCTTCCCACATGCCAGGTGTTGATTTGCCCTCAAACATCTGTCCCCAATCTACATTCTTCAGTTCCTGCCTAATATTGTTGTAATTAGCCTTCCCCCAATTTAGCACCTTCACTTGAGGACTACACTTATCTTTATCTATCAGTATCTTAAAGCTTACTGAATTGTGGTCACTGTTCCCGAACTGCTCCCCTACTGAAACGTTGACCACTTGGCTGGGCTCATTCCCCAATACCAGGTCCAGTATGGCCCCTTCCCTAGTTGGACTATCTACATATTGTTTCAAGAAGCCCTCCTGGATGCTCCTTACAAACTCTGCCCCATCCACGTCCCTAGCACTAAATGAGTCCCAGTCAATATAGGGGAAGTTAAAATCTCCCACCACAACAACCCTGTTACTTTTACACTTTGCCAAAATCTGCCTACATATTTGTTCCTCTATCTCCCGCTCGCTGTTGGGTGGCCTATAGTAAACCCCCAACATTGTGACTACACTCTTCCTATTCCTGAACTCTACCCATATTGCCTCGCTGTATGAACTCTCCAAGGTGTCCTCCTGCAGTACAGCTGTGATATTCTCTGAAACCAGTAGTGCAACTCTCCCACCCCTTTTACATCCCCCTCTATCCCACCTGAAACATCTGTATCCTGGAACATTAAGCTGCCAATCCTGTCCTTCACTTAACCAAGTCTCTGTAATGGCAACAACATCATAGTTCCAAGTACTAATCCAAGCTCTAAGTTCATCTGCCTTACCTGTTACACTTCTCGCATTAAAACAAATGCACTTCAGTCCACCAGACTCTCTTTAATTAGCAACCTCACCCTGCCTGCTGTTTCTCTGAGTTGTTACTGGCCCTACTCTCTGGTTCCCTTTCAGTTAATTCACCTTTGCTTTGGTTCCCACCCCCCGTCAAACTAGTTTAAATCCTCCCTTGTGAGCTAGCAAACTTCCCGGCCAGAATATTTATACCCTTCCAGTTTAGCTGCAACCCGTCCTCCTTGAACAAGTCCCACCTGCCCCGAAAGAGATCCCAATGGTCCAGATATCTGAAACCCTCCCTCCTACACCAGTTGTTCAGTCACGTGTTGAGCTGTACTATCTTCCTATTTCTAGCCTCACTGGCACATGACGCAGAGAGTAATCCTGAGATTACAACTCTAGAGGTCCTGCTTTTTAACTTTCTACCTAACTCTTTGCGTCGCCGATGGAGACGGGAGAGGTGCAGGAGGATTGGAGATTGCGGATGGTTCCTATTTTCAAGAAGGGGAATAGGGATAGCCCAGGAAATTACTGACCGGTGAGTCTAACCTCAGTGGTTGGTAAACTGATGGAGAAGATCCTGAGGGACAAGATTTATGAGCATTTAGAGAGGTTTAGTATGCTCAAGAATACTCAGCATGGCTTTGTCAAAGGCAGGTCGTGCCTTACGAGCCTGGTGGAGTTCTTCGAAAATGTGACTAAACACATTGACGAAGGGAAAGCGGTAGATGTGGTTTATATGGATTTTAGCAAGGCGTTCGATAAGGTCCCCCATGCAAGGCTTCTCGAAAAAGTGAGAGGGCATGGGATCCAAGGGGCTGCTGCCCTGTGGATCCAGAACTGGCTTGCCCAAAGGAGGCAGAGAGTGTGTATAGATGGGTCTTTTTCTAAATGGAGGTCGGTCACCAGTGGTGTGCCCCAGGGATCTGTTCTGGGACCCTTGCTGTTTATCATTTTCATAAATGACCTGGATGAGGAAGTGGAGGGATGGGTTGGTAAATTTGCTGACGACACAAAGGTTGGTGGGGTTGTGGATAGTCTGGAGGGATGTCAGAAGTTACAGAGGGACATAGATAGGATGCAAGACTGGGCGGAGAAGTGGCAGATGGACTTCAACCCAGATAAATGCGTCGTGGTCCATTTTGGCAGGTCGAATGGGATGAAGGAGTACAATATAAAGGGAAAGACTCTTAGTACGGTAGAGGATCAGAAGGACCTTGGGGTCCGGGTCCATAGGACTCTAAAATCGGCCCCGCAGGTGGAGGAGGTGGTTAAGAAGGTGTATGGTGTGCTGGCCTTTATCAATCGAGGGATTGTGTTCAGGAGTCCGGGGATAATGATGCAGCTATATAAGACCCTCGTCAGACCCCACTTGGAGTACTGTGCTCAGTTCTGGTCGCCTCATTACAGGAATGATGTGGAAAAGATTGAAAGGGTGCAGAGGAGATTTACAAGGATGTTGCCTGGATTGAGTGGCATGCCTTATGAGGATAGGCTGAGGGAGCTCGGTCTTTTCTCCTTGGAGAGACGTAGGATGAGAGGAGACCTAATAGAGGTATATAAGATGTTGAGAGGCATAGATCGCGTGGACTCTCAGAGGCTTTTTCCCAGGGTGGAAATGGCTGCTGCCAGAGGACACAGGTTTAAGGTGCTGGGGGGGGTAGGTACAGGGGAAATGTTAGGGGGAAGTTTTTCACACAGAGGGTGGTGGGCGAGTGGAATCGGCTGCCGTCAGTGGTGGTGGAGGCAAACTCAATAGGGTCTTTTAAGAGATTCCTGGATGAGTTCATGAGACTTAATAGGATGGAGGGTTATAGGTAGGCCTAAAAGGTAGGGATATGTTCGGCACAACTTGTGGGGCCGAAGGGCCTGTTTTGTGCTGTAGTTTTCTATGTTTCTATGTTTCTAACTCCCTAAACTACTGTTGTAGGACCTCATCGCTCTTTCTACCTATGTCGTTAGTACCAATATGTACCACGACCTCTGGCTGCTCACCCTCTCCCTTCAGAATGCTTTCTTCCTGTTCAGAGACATCCTGGATCCTGGCATCAGGGAGGCAACATACCATCCTGGAGTCTCTTTCACGTCCACAGAAGTGCCTATCTGCACCCCTAACTATAGAGTCCCCTATAACTATTGCTCTAGTTCTCTTTGTCCTTCCCTGCTAACAACAGAGCCAGCTGTGGTGCCACTGCTCTGGCTGCTGCTGTTGTTATCCCCTGATGGGCCATCCCCCCCAATAGTATCCAAAATGGTATACTTGTTAGAGAGGGTGACAACCGCAGGAGATTCCTGCGCTGTCTGCCTGCCCCTTCTAGCGGTCACCCATCTATCTGCCTGCACCTTGGGTGTGACCACATCTCTAAAGCTTCTATTTATGACACTCTCCGCCACCTTCATGCTCCTAAGTGCATCCAACTGCTGCTCCAACCTATCCATGCGTTCTGTAAGGAGCTGCAATTGGGTGCACTTCCTGCAGATGTAGTCGTCCGAGATGCTGGAAGCATCACCGATCTCCCACATCTCACAAGTGCAGCACTTAATCCCACTGACCGACATTTCTAGCACCAATTAAATTATTTAAGAAAATTTATAAAACTCTTACCTTCACTTTTACCTTCTCACAGCGGCCTTTTTTTAATGCTTGAAAAACTCAGCAGGTCTGGCATCTGAAGAAGAGTTAACTAAACTTCAAAGATTAACTCTGTTTTCCTCTCTGCAGAGGCTGCTTAACGCATTGAGTTTTTCCAGCATTTTCTCTTTCAAATCCACATTTTATTGATTGAATTTAAATTCCACCAGCTGCCATGGTGAGATTTGAACCCATTTCCTGAGAGCATTAATCTGGGTCTCT